>NC_079443.1:31662051-31919551 GCF_903798145.1 Danio aesculapii | reverse complement strand
GATAACGTTAATCATATTATTCCCTCTAGTGAACGCATAAAAATCGGCATCATAATTTACTCGAGTGCACACCTCAATGCCCCCCCCCCTAATAGGTGCTAGTGCCCCCCCTGCTGTAGGTGAGTTGAATAAACTAAATTGGCTGTAGTGAATGAGTGTGTATGGATGTTTCCCAGTACTGGGTTGCAGCTGGAAGGGCATCCGCTGTGTAAAAAATATGCTGGATAAGTTGGCAGTTCATTCCGCTGTGGCGACCCCTAATAAGTAAGGGACTAAGCCAAAGGAAAATGAATGAATGAATGAATTCCATTATGAGACCCTGATTGATCCTTGCAGTTTAATGTAATTTAAGAAGTGACGTTTATTCATATTTCGGTTGTGTGAATTGAGTTATGATTTGTCTTTTGTTTACTTCAGGTTAAACATTTATATGTAAAATATTCTGGAAATAATAAACAGGTATTTCAGGACAGCAAAGTCTGGCTGACATCAAAAAAGCAAAAAAAATATATAAGGCGGCAAATGTGTTGGTGCAGCACATCTGTCAGAATAAAGTCTGCCGTTCAGCATTTGTGGTCACTTGTGCTTCTTGTGATGCATAAAGCAGCACTCTGTGACACTGGGTGGTTTGTCAAACTTCCTAACATCTTTATTGATATCAACAAGTACTCTCCTAGCAAATAGCTTTTTAATTGTTGTGAAATGAGTGAATTAGATACTAAACAGTCGGTTAGCGTCAATGAAACGTCTTTCACAGAACACTGACCAGCAAACTTGTCAGAATCCTGATAAGAGGCTGAACTGGAATGCTTACATGGCATTAATCAAATAGCTACGTCTAATTAAACGGGTTTAAAACACGGCTTTTTCTAAATGTTGCTCAGGTATTGCAATAATTTTTGATCACCCAAGCCTGGAAGACAAATAATTAGAACTGCCACACCATTCTGATGAGTGATGTCAGCGTCTCGGAGTGACCTTCCCACTGCTAATTAATTTTCATCCCGAGGAAAAAAAAAAAGACCCTGTTGTTGCACATTATTAATTGAGTTCATGAAAAGATGCGGCTGATTAATTTTTGTTGATAATACTTGTCATTCCAGGGAGCGGTGGTGATCATTTTATGGCTTTTTGTTTTAGCGTTCCTCAAAGTTGGTCCGAGTCATCTGCGGTGCAATTTAATTTTCCACAAAGCTGGAATCACAGAACAAACCATACTTTTGGGTTAATTAGAAATACGCTGCTTTGATTTCTAAAGTGTATTTACTGTTTGTCAAATAAAAGCAACGAGTCAATGTTCTGTGCCTGCCAGGTCATTTTACAATCACTGACACGCAGTACAAAAGATCACACAGGCTGTCAAAATCACTTATCTCGTGTTTAACATAAAATTGCTCCATTTGCACATACTCGAGTTCACTTTTTGAGAAACTCCGAAGGCTAGCAAGTTACTTTATTTACATTAACTCTAAGAAAAAATTACTAGGACGTCAGCTGAACATGACAAGAATTCACAGCCATTTCCATGATGCAAAAAAACAAAAACAAAACCATGGAATCATTTGCTTAAAAATTACTAGGAATGTCACAGAGTTTGTCAATTTTTAATTAATAAATCAAAAGTATAGTGCTGTATACTTCAGAATCAAACTGCCATGTGGTCAATTAGTGCCTGTCACTGTTAAATTGCAAAAAAAGAACATTTAAATGTAAAAGTCAGAATGTTCTGCGTGTCTGTGTGAATCAATGGCACAGTTTTGTTTACTACACTAAGCCAAGCATGCATGACGCTCCTGGTGTTTTTAGCATCTGTCGGCTCACTATACAAGAACATGCAAGACGATTGAGGTCTTTAAACAAAAAGCTCTGAAATGTAACTGTCAACAAGTATAACAGCCAATACAATTAACATATTTTAGACTATATTTGCTTATAGGACAAAATGGGATAAAGGTTTACAAACCTTAAATGTCATATTTATGAAGGATAACATAATGGTATAACTGCCATGTACATATGCAAATATCAGATATTATATCATCTTCCATAAAACTGCCATATAAACACGATAAAGAAAAGTTTACGAGCAGTATAAATGCTCCAAGCAATAAAATCTATATGCAAAAGCACTTTACTGTATTTACAATCCTTGCAAATTCTAACACCTTTCCATTTTGTGTGTGTATATATAAAAATTTACATTTTTATGCATTATTTTACCACGCACTGGACCAGTCACTAAGTCAAATCCTTTATGCATTTAAACCTTGTTAAAGTAACTGTTTTATTTATTGTCAAAAGTAGCTAACTCACTTACGTTTCACATACAATTTCAAGAATGAGGTGGGCCCCAAAGCCCAATCCTAAATGCATTGTCATTGGGAGATGAGCAAATCATACTAAAATACACAAATGTGATAATACAAATTCATACGAACTAGCAACTAAATAAAAAAGGGGTCTCCCAATTCTCTTTAGCTTGAAAGCGTAGGGCTATGGGGAAGAGCTAGATACCCCTTAAAACTGAGATTTTTCAGGACCACACTCGAAACCAAGGGGTAAGAAAATTTCCCAGAATACACCATCTACAACAGCAGCATGGCTGCACACATAGATAAAGAGATGCACAAATGAGTAATTATTATGAATTTTTACAACAAATAAGCACATGTTTTAATACATTCATAACGGCGTTCGTGCTTTACTGTCATAGTTTTCTTTTAAAACACCAAAATAAAAAACGGTAAATTTCGCTATCTATAATCCCTAAAAATAACTCCTGTTTAGCAGTTCCACAACATTCTGACACTCGATGACACTCAAATACCCTGTAAAAAAAAAAAGTGGCTGTGAATGACCTTTTTACAGTGTCTGGTATAATGTTAATGTTGTTTTTGTGTGTTTACATAGATGAATATGGCCACAGTGTAAATACAAAGGACAGTTCCGATCTTATTGCCACATTATATTGTTATGATAAGATAACATCGTTGCCTTTTGTGATTTCCTGAAGATAAATACCAAAAAATAATGCAACTGGAAGAACTACATCAGTCTCCATCGTCTGATCTTATTTGAAGCAAGAAAACGCAAAGACAAATGATGATGTCTACAGGTGCTGTAGTGGTGTCTCATTTCTTAAGGGTGAATTTTGAAGCCCTTCCCCTTCATACTCTGTTTCAAGGGACAAGTGGAAGAGGAATGGGTGGGGGTACAAAAATAGAATTGGGATTGGGCCTTTAACATACATTTATTTGACTCCGTTTACAGTTAAAATGAACACGGGGCAGCATGACAATAATGAAAACATTTCATACTGCATATACATACAGGGACATACTGTCAACGAATGATTCACCAAATAAATACAACAAAACACCTTAACGATATCCAGAATTTGCAATGGCATACATTTGCCTCACCAATCTATCTATATCTATATGGACAACTTTGCTGGTGTGGTCAGTTTGCTCAGTAGCTCACTTTGTACAATGTGTCCTTCTGATGCAGAGTGCTCAGGTTCGAGTCCAGTAAAGCAACAAGAGTAAAGCTACAAGCTACAAAAAAGATAAAAGCAATGTAAAATCAAGGCAAAAGTGTTCGGTTAAGGGAAGGGTTTAGGTAAGTGGTTTGCTTGGTGAGCTGTATGACAACAAAAACTTCTCGTGAACTTCTCGTGAACATACATGTTTCTGAAACAAATAAAATGTACACTAAGGCCCAATCCCAATTCTGTTTTTGTACCCCTTCCCCTTGGCCCTTGAAACAGAGTGTGAAGAGGAAGAGCTTCAAAAGTTACCCCTAAGAAATGGGACACCACTACAGCACCAGCAAACTTACTACATATGACATCGACTATCACGGCTGCTGTAGTTATTCCAGTTGCGTTATTTTTTGGTATTTATTTCAGGAAATTCCTGAAGGCATATATCATGTTATCATAACGATATAATGTGGCAATAAGATCATAACTGTACTGTGCATTTACACCCTGGCCATATTCATCTATGTAAACACACGAAAATAACATTAAAATTATACCAGACACTGTAAAAAGGTCATCAGCCACTGGACTTTTCTGACAGGGTATTCAAGTGTCATCGAGCGTCTGAATGTTGTGGGACTGCTATACAGGAGTTAGTATGGATTAGAGATAGCAAAATTTTGCGGTTTTTATTTTAGCATTTTTTTTTTTTTAAGCATGATGGTAAAACACGAACGCGGTTATGGATGTATTAAAACATGTGCTTGTTTGTTGTAAAAATTCATAATGATGAAAATAAAATACTAATTTGTGCATCTCCTGACATCCAGGTGCAGCTATGCAGCCGTTGTGGCTGGTGTACAGTATTCTGAGAAATTTTTTACCCCTTGGTTTCGAGTGTGATCCTGAAAATTCTCAGTTTCGACGGGTATCTAGCCTTTCCCCTTAGCCCTTCGCCTTCTAGCTAAAGTAAATTAGGACAGCCCTACCCGTTCAAGTGAATGCGCAAAACGAGGGGTAGGGGTAAGTGGAAGGGCTGAGGGGTAGAATTGGGCCTAAGTAATGTATTTCGGATTTTGCTACAGTGCCCTCTAGCAGATTTGTCATTTGAAACCTACAGCGAAACCTAAAAATAGACTGAGGCAAATATTTCCAATGAACCTAGGTTAAAAATATACATCACCATTGCACAGTACAGTGTATTTTTTAAAGTAATAATGATTAAAATATTATTTTAAGGAATAATCACACAATTAAGTCACAGTTATTTTACAGGGGTTTCTAAAAAATAGATGTTCAACTGATGATGGTTCATGATTTCTATAATATTTTGATTTAAAAAATGTATTTTACCAATTAAATTTGTGTCCAAAAAAAAAATATAACCAATAAAAATGGATCCTCAAAGAATTCCAACAGAAAAACTGAATTTGTGGGAAAAAATTAGACTGAAATTTGCAAAAGAGAAAACTGATTTAACATAGGGGTCTATGCCATGACCCTTTTCCTCTCATTCATTTCCCGTTCAGCCTAAATCAGTAAGGGAAGGTATAAAAAGCCTCCCAAAATAAATAAAAAACAAGATCTACTTTAGTTATTACTTACAAAAAAAATCAGATCACACTTTAAAAGCCAGACAGAGAAAAATCCAGAGAAAATCCACTACAAACTTTCTTTCACAGCAGCATGGTGTCGTTGTAACGTCTGCTAATGTCGATGGCACTCAGAGAAATATTGTAGATCTCAGGAGGCCTTTCTCAACACAAAATGAGTCCCCAGCTCAGAAGGGCTGCTATTCTTTGATAAGGTATAGCTGCAGAATGCTAGAAAGAAAAACCATTATGAATTGATAATGCTGGGCACAGACTTGCTAATAGAAAAAAAAAGTCATTTATCTAAAACGTCTCACAATCGTCTGTGAAATGCAAGATGTCATTGAGCTGGTGAAAATGTGTCCCTTAATGAATATTCAGACTATTTCCAAACATCGTCCTTGACAGTCTGAATGTATGTGAATAGCGCAGCGTGTCATGGTTGTAAAATGACATTAATAGAACTGTAATTACACAGGAGTGCAGCTATATTTCACTGATGTATGCTATTATGCTTGGAAAAATAAAGTAATACATGAGGACTAATAAACAAAGTCTGTAGCGGCACACGGTTTACAATGAGCAACGCTGGCCTTAGCCTGAAGTCTTAAAAGTGCTCAGAATATGATGATTTAAACTGGATAAATATTCTTTAATTAAGTCTCATGTGAATAGATAACACCTCACTTGGAGGGATACATAGACTTTATGGCTTTACAATATTAATCCACTGGTTTGTGGTTTACCTTAATTGTCATTCCCAGAGAAGCTTAAAACACAACAACATGTATTCAGGATAGTTTACATACTTGTTTTAAGGGGGAAATTCTTTTTTTTAACAATTAAAAGTATGTAAGCTCAGAGAAACTGGCTGACATTTTGAACCTACTTTTACTAGTTGTGGAAAATTATCCCTCTTTTTTCCCCAGAAAGCATATAAAGGAGACAAAGCAAAAAAAAATAAAATAAAAATCTTACATTTCATAGTCAAACTTGGAATGTATGAAAATGTCCCAATAATCAAGAAAAATCTATTTCTTAATGGAGAAAAACTATGGGATTTTATCAGAGTATATAAAGGAATCAAAAATTCAATACCTTTCAAGACCGTTTTTAAGACTCTTTCCATACATTTTAAGACATTATAACCGCTTTTCAACCGGAAACACTGGCAAGATTTTAAACTACAGTATATATACTAAATATTAATGTAAGAAACTAATCCAAAACTAAAACATTATTTATGTACTGAATACAAATCTATTAAATCTAGCTAATTCAGCAGGTTGGCGCCTATAGAACTGAAGAAATAAAGGTGTTGCATTGGTTACTGCAGTAAACAAAGCAGCATGATGTCAAATTTAGATAGGATTTCATTCCTTTCATAAACTTCACAGCATCCTGACATTTGCAGATGTAATTCAGGCAAACTTTAGCATACAACCATACATTGCATAATCAAAAATGCTATAAACACCTTGAAAAATAGCATTTGAGACTTTTTAATACTTTTTAAGGGTCTTAAACTTCTCTACATTGATTTATCAACTTCTAATAATTTTTAAAACCTTGCAGACACCCTGGTTATACAATGCAATTTAATAACTGTAAGCATGGAACTTAACATGCTTCTTGATCTTGACACAGCTATCTTAGCTATGGTGCTGTAAACATGATGGTTATCATATATAAAGTGTGAAAACGTATAACTGGCATGAAAATTACTTCAACAGTAAATAGTTCAATCATTAAAATAATGTTATGCAATGTGTATTTATATAGCGCATTTATTGTGTATGGGGGGGTCTCACCACATAACCACCAGTGTGCAGCATCCACTTGGTGATAAAGCCAATTCGGTGGATGTGGATGATTGGAAGGCCACAATTGGTAAGGGCCAATGGAGGGAATTTGGCCAGGACATGAGAAGTGCTATGGGATTTTTAATGACCACGGTTTAACGTCTCATCTGAAAGACAGCACTCACTAACAGTATAGTGTCCCCTTTACTTTATTATATCATGACTCACACAGACCGCAGGTTGAGCACCCCTGCTGGTCTCACTAACACCACTTCCAACAGCAACCTACTGTAGTTTACCCATGTGGTCTTCCATCCAGGTGTCAGGCTCAGCCCTGCTTAGCTTCAGTGAGAAACTTAACAGTCTTAGGCTGAAGGCTAATATGGCTGTGGATAATAATGGTTCTGTAAATAAGTCAAGTTATCCCACTTATTGTTGATTCAAATTTAATTTAAAAACATTCTTTCCAAGTAAGCAATTTAAATCCAAGTAAAGAGTTTACTTCAATGGTTCAAATAACTTTCAAATGTCAAAATGTTACTAATTGTTCTAACATCATTCGGTGTAATTGCTTGGCCCTTTTACAATGAATTACATTTTTGTGGGTGTCTGCAAACCACAGTAAACATAAACAATAGGAATTTCTTTGGAAAAAATAATTATTAATTAATTAAAATAAAAACACACATTAGTACAAGAAAAAAATGAAGCAGTATTAAATTTTTATTGTTTTGAAGCTTTGAAAACCCATTTTGATATTTGTCCCATTCATGACATTTCCAGTTTTATCTAAAAATTGTCTCTAATTAAATATATATAAGGACATACATACAGTATAATATATTATCTACTTGTATAAATAACATAACAACAATATACATTTTCTTAGTGTAGGATTTGGTTATAAAATTTAATCTAGCTATATAACAGCAGAACAAGCCTATATAATAAAAATATATACACCACCTGACAAAAGTCTTGTCGTAAACCACACTTGTAAGAGCAACAAATAATAGCTTGATTTCCAGTTGATCATCTGGAAAAGTAACAGAAGGTAGATTTGAGATCTGATGAATTACCTGTTGAACTGCATCCCAATCATCACAAATACTGCAGAAGATCTATTGGAACCACCATTAACCTCAAGATTCTCACAGAAATCAGTCAAGTTTGGTGAAGGAAAAATCATGATTTGGGGTAACATTCAGTATAGGGGCGTGGGAGAGATCTGCAGAGTGTATTGCAACATCAACAGCCTGAGGTATCAAGACATTTGTGCTGCCCATTACATTACAAACCACAGGAGAGGGCAAATTCTTCAGCAGGATAGCGCTCCTTCTCATTCTTCAGCCTCCACATCCAAGTTACTGAAAGAAAAGAAGGTCAAGGTGCTCCAGGATTGGCCAGCCCAGTCACCAGACATGAACATTATTGGGCATGTCTGGGGTAAAATGAAGGAGGAAGCATTAAAGAGGAGTTCAAAGAATCTTGATGAACTCTGGGAGTCCTGCAAGAATGCTTTCTTTGCCATTCCAGATGACTTTATTAATAAGTTATTTGAGTCATTGCAGAGATGTATGGATGCAGTCCTTCAAGCTCATGGGAGTCGTACACAATGTTAATTCTTTTTCCACTGAATCATGACTTTATATTCTATACTGTACATTATTTCTGTTAAGTCACAATACTTTTTTCTAGGCAAAGTCAGACCTTACTGTCCTAATTAAATCATTAAAAGCCTTTTATATAAACCACTTTTGATACCAAATAATCAACTAGAAGTCAAGCTATTATTTGTTGTTACTAAAACTTTGATAGGCGACAAGACTTTTTTTAGATAGTGTATATATACTGTGTATAAATATAAAGTTAAAAAGAATTACAGGTATATATAATTTCCTAAATTTGATTTTAAGGGGTTTTAATGAGTTTGAATGTACAAACGTGTTTTGAGGATGTCTTCAAAAGGAAGTTTTTCAAAACGTCGTCAGGTTTCTTGTGCTTTTACAGGTGCAAATCTGTCCCGAAAATATGGTAGGTACACACACTCAGCACATTCAGTCAAACAGTGAGATCTTTGAAATGCTAAAGAGCTGACCAAAATTTAAATAAAAGTACTGGCGAGCAATCCAAGAGTTTAAACAGAGGAGATACCAGGGGATTAATGACTGATTGCCATTCATCTCTTAACCTGAAGAAGATGGGCTGCTTGAATCCTCCGTCGCTGGAGGTGAGCATATGGACAGTGCATCTGTTTTTGTAGTGAACGGAGCGATTCAACGTCAACTATAAAACTGGGACTCTGTCCAACTCGAGAGTTAAGTCGTCTGCACCTGATAAATGGTGTGTGCTTTCCAGATTGCCCGTCTGACCATTTAAACTCAATTAATCGCTGTAGTGTTCAAAGAGTTGTTATGGGCTTGAAAAGTGCTGTTTGTATTCAAGCTACAAAAACCGCTTGATGTTTTTTTCATCCACAGATAACATTAGAAGATGTTTGCCATTGGAAACAGAATTCCAAATGCACAGGAATAAATCATACTGGTTTCATTAGTCTCTCCAAACACGAATCCCCAAACGAAGCATGAGCATTTCCCCAAACAATATAGCTTTCAGCACCACCCTCTGGTAAGAAACGTTCCATATAAATGGCTTCCCCACCTGAACCGATATGATATTCTCACAAGACTTTGACCCGCTGTCATTTCACCTCTCACTCACCCCATCAGAAAGCATTCAATCATCTGTAATTGTGATCACACATCGGCCTTACAAAACAACTGCTGCAAATGCAATCTATAACTGGACCCGAAGAGGGGAATGGAAATCCCATTCCTGGGAGCTCGAAAACAAACAATGTGTTAGTCCTATCAGTAACCTCTATCCTGCGAGGACAAGGTTAACATCGACACTCTGTGAATTGGTGCACCCAAAATAACAATCGCACCAAACAACACAATCAAAGCGTGGCGGCGTTGCCTCATTGTTTAATTTTCTGGTTTTTATCTGCGATATCTCCCCGCGCGCTCTTATCTTTGACCCTCAGCTTGTAGCTTTGTGGCAGCTTCCCTTTTAGATGGCTGATGACCTTGGAAGGGATGTCATTAAACCCTGACCCATTTGATGATCCCCTCATGTGGAATACATATGCCAAACGGGAGCCGCTTTCACGCAGCAGGGGTGACGTGAAATACTTACAAAAAATATGACTTGACACACTTTATCAAATGGGGAAAGATGAAGACAAAACAGCTGCTGCTGCTGTCGTAAGCAATCTGGCCGTGATTGAATAAAAGTGTCAAGAAAAGGGCCGCTTGATGGTCTTTTGTTCTCTCCTATCCAGGTTGATGTTAGTTTGAGCTGTCAGAGGGGAATCACAGCTGTGTGATTTATCAATACTCTGGTGACCTTGTAGCCAGCGGAGGATGAGAGCACAGCGCCCCCCGTTTGAGATCTTGCTGAATGCCCAGAAACCGTCCGCATTCGGGCTCCGTGTGCCAACTGGCACATGGGCCAAAGGAAGTGAGTTTGCTTGCATTGTGGATTTCTTTCAGAAGTGCAAAACACTCGAGTGAGAAATGGAATACAAACAACAGTTTTGAAACAACAGCATTACTAGTCAAGTTTATTGTATGAATATGCTATTTTACATCATTAAATTACATCATACAAGGGTAAAAAAATATGCCTGATTTAGGGATTTTTGGTGATTTTATGTACAGTACATAGATACTGTAGAATGTTAAAGCGGGTAAAGCCTCCACCTAAAATTGTTTAGTTAGGTAAAATCATATATATATATATCATAATATATATTATAAAATTATATAAATTAGTACCAAATATTTTAATATTGCTCTTATGTCAAAACAATTGTTTCATTGTTCAGTGTAACATATTTATGTCAAAACAGCATACTTTTTCTGATTTGTACTGAATATTTAAAATATATGAAAGGATAAGTTATGCAAGTTATAAAAACGAACAGTTGAAGTCAGAATTATTAGCCCCCCTTTGAATTTTTTTTTTTTTTTTTCATTTTTAAATATTTCCCAAATGATGTTTCAAGAGTTCACACTTAGCTGAAGATTAATTATAAGCTTGTTTGGCATGCTGTCCCGGGAGAGAGCCCTGAGCTCATAAGATCCTCGAGCCTGGGGCTCCCTCCCGTTGCAAGGCGAGAGGGGAGTTTGAGCTCAGGTAGATCTCGAGAACTCCCCCGCTGTAATAACTAATGAACAGTCAGTGATTGCTCTTGAGAGATAACCATTTACTAGGAGCATGTCTATAGTGCCGGTTTGAATTAGTCAATTAACTTATGTTGCATGTTTTTTTTGGACGGTGGGAGGAAACCAGGAAACCCGGGGGAAACCCACGTGAGCACAGGGAGAAAATGCAAACTCCGCACAGAAATGTCTGCTGGTTTGGTAAAGCCTAGAACCAGAGACATTCTTGCTGTGAGGCAACAGTGCTAAGCACTGGGCCACCGTGTCACCCATCTAGGAAGGAGGAGGAGTAGGGGTGGATGGGGGGATTCTTCTAAACGAAGATAGTGGTGGTACGTAACCCAGGGTATTTGTAGTAGCTTAGGAGTCGTCTGATTGGTGCATTGCGAATTGGATAATGTGGATCCAGCCGATCAGAGCAAGGAAATTTTCACAGCATGTCTGATAATATTTTTTCTCCTGGAGAAAGTCTTATTTGTTTTATTTTGGTTAGAGTAAAAGCTGTTTTTAATTTTTTATGAACCGTTTTAAGGTCAAAATTAGCCCCTTTAAGCTATATTTTTGTTTGATAGTCTACAGAACAAACCATCGTTATACAATAACTTGTCTAATTACCCTAACCTGCCTAGTTAACCTAATTAACCAAGTTAAGCCTTTAAATGTCTCTTTAAGCTGTATAGAAGTGTCTTGAAATATTACTAGTAACATATTATTTACTGTCATCATGGCAAAGATAAAATAAATCAGTTATTAGAAATTAATATAGTTAATATAAAAATAATATAGTTAATATTAAATATAGAGTTAATATAAAAATCTTTTCTCCGTTAAACAGAAATTTTACTTTCAATAATTCTCATTTCAACTGTATACGAATAGTAATTAAGTTTTATTACATTTTAAAATGATTAAAAATGTCTTCCTGAGAAATGGGTAAAATCTTTGAATAATAGAGGTAAAATCAGAAATTTTTAAATGAAAAATAATTTGTCTATTGGGGACGAGATCTTAAAGAGTCTTTTAATATGTATTCAAATGGTTATTGTTCTAAATAAGCATATTTTAAACTGAAACTATATTAAACTGAATATCATTTTAGTTGGTGGCTTCTGTAAATCATGAGGGAATGAAACCGAACAAAGGCTAATTTGCTTGTATTAAAGTACTTGTCCACTATGCCTAATGGAATTTTTTTTTTCACAATTTTATATTTTAGTCCAAAATCTCCACTTCAAAAGCCCTTCAGCTTTTATACTGTTCTTATTGACATTAAGTTTTGTCCTGGCTGCTAACAGTATTTCTAAACATTTATCTAATATGTAAAGTTTAAAACAAAAAAGTCACACAATAAAACAAGAATTTTAAACCTCGCTATCTGCTATTCCTTATCACTAGATCCTAGAATGATTTGTAAAAAATTACATACATAAGAGTCTTTTTTTGCTGATCTTAAATTCTGTTTTTGTACAAACACGGAAAAAAAAGTATGTTTTCTATCATAATTAAAAATATTTGAAAAGGACATATAAGGATGGTCATATCGTCTTTTTAAGAAAAACATTTGTATAAAAAAACTTGGAAATAATTTTATCCTGAAAAACCGATACTTGACTTCGTATGATGATCCTGCTGTTATGGTTCATAACGTTGTTAAATAATATTCCTTCACATTCCAATGAATAGGTGGCTTATTTTTTTCTTTCTAAAGGACAAGCATTGTTATGATCAACCAGATGTTTTACCAGCATTGCACATTCATTACTCCCATAAACCCATCTGTGGAATAGATGTTATGCAAATTTTTTCAGGGATCTGCATAAATAAAATCCTAATTAATACCTCTGAAGAAACCTCTGTACTGTTTGATACTAAAGCATTCTCAATTATCATGAGAAATGTAAGATGCCTCCAGGTAAATCTCAACAAATGGATAGCGATCAAGAAACATGGCGAGTTTACTGCTCTGGACCTTTAGTTCTTCTGACCTATGGTGGAATAATAATTAAAACAATGCTGCCTAATGTATAATCGGCTGTGATGAGTTCTTATTCACTGCATATTTGACAGATTTTTATTTTTAAGTAGAACAGCAGACAGTTTAAATTGTGCGTTTGGGAAAATGTTAACTTACTGTATGTCTGTAACATATCCTGTCCATGCCAGGTTAAAAATGTTCACACATGAATATCCTACTTTTGTGAATTATAATAACAACACATAAATAATATAGTTTTCAAATACAACTCTTGATATTTTGTTAACTATTGCAATGATTACATTTTATTTAATTATTTTCATTATTCTAGCCTTTTTTCTTTAGGTATCTTTCCAATTTAAATTTGACAGTGGAAAAACTGACAGCTGTGGTTGCCAGAACTTTACAGTAAAAAATTGTAGAAACCATAAAATTATTTTAAAAACTTTACAATAAACTAGGTTATTTCATTACATGTCTACTAAAAACATTAAATTAAAATAATGCAATAAACATTTATCAACATTAGATGTAAGATAAAACTCTAATGTACATCATTAATGAGAAAAAAACTACAAAGTACCATATTAAAGTCAACAAAATGGCATAAAAAGTGGGAAATTCAATTTATTGTTCATTGAAATTAACTGTTTCTATTTAGGAAACGTACTGTTAATAAGGTTACCAATTTTTACTTTCTCTACATTTTTAAAGTTTTCTACAGCTAAAATTACAGTCATTTTTTACAGTGTACAAATCAGAGTGCGAAAACAAAAACTGAAGAGACGAAACTAAGCAAACGATAAGTCAAGAGTGACCACAAAAAAAATCGTCTGTCATTATTAAAAATAACACAGATTATAAAATTATTAGACATATTTGCATGAGCACTGTTTACTTAAGAGAATTACTGTGAACATGATTAGGTACGTGCTGTATGTGCTGCTTTGTTTATGGTTTGTCACACACTTATTCATTTTGGCTTATTCCCTTCTTAATCAGAGATCACCATACTTTAATGATCCTTCAATTACACTTGCATGTTTTACTGGCAGATGACCTTCCTGCCGCAAGCCAGCCCTGAGATTACTCATGCAAACCCGATTCTGGGAAACACTTGGTCATATATTTAGAGTTAGTGTTATATCTTGTTTTAACACATTTTAATCTGTTTTTAAACTGTTATTATTTGTTTTATTTTCTTATACTTGTCTCTTTGATTCCTGTTTATGTAAAGCACTTTGAATTGCCACAGTGTATGAAATGTGCTATATAACTAAACTTGCCTTGTCTTTATATATATATATATATATATATATATATATATATATATATATATATATATATAGTTGAAGTCAGAATTATTGGCCCCCCTGAATTATTAGCTGCTCTGTTTATTTTTTCCCCCAATTTCTGTTTGGCTTAGAGAAGATTTTTTTCAACACATTTCTAAACATAATAGTTTTAATAACTCATTTCTAAGAACTGATTTATTTTATCTTTGCCATAACAGTTAATTATATTTGACTAGTAATTTTTCAAAACACTTCTATACAGCTTAAAGTGACATTTAAAGGCTTAACTAGGTTAATTAGGTTAACTAGGCAGGTTAGGGTAATTAGGCAAGTTATTGTATAACGATGGTTTGTTCTATAGACAGTCGAAAAAAACAATTAGCTTAAAGGGGCTAATAATATTGACCTTAAAATGGTTCATAAAAAATTAAAAACGGCTTTTACTCTAGCAGAAATAAAACA
This sequence comes from Danio aesculapii, assembly GCF_903798145.1. Taxonomy (NCBI): domain Eukaryota; kingdom Metazoa; phylum Chordata; class Actinopteri; order Cypriniformes; family Danionidae; genus Danio; species Danio aesculapii. The sequence continues at coordinate 31,904,715 of NC_079443.1, read as the reverse complement.
AATTTCTCCAGACTTTCTCCAGAAGAATGAATATTATCAGACATACTGTGAAAATTTCCTTGCTCTGTTAAACATCATTTGCGAAATATTTAAAAAAGGAAAAAAAAATTAAAAAAAATAAAGGGGGGGGGGCTAATAATTCTCACTTCAACTGTGTGTATATATATATATATATATATATATATATATATATATATATATATATATATATATATATATATATATATATATATATATATATATATATATATATATATATATACTGTATATATATATATATATATATATATACTGTATGTGTGTGTGTGTGTGTGTGTGTGTGTGTGTGTGTGTGTGTGTGTGTATATATACATACACATTGTGCTTTGTCATAATCTACACTGTAGAACCGCTATATAATAAACATGAATTGAATAGAATAAATATTGTATACATGTTAAAACAGTTTGCCATATCAACACATATTTTTTAAATGTGACTTAAGTGGCCAACTATATAAACGTGCAGTGCACCCAAGAAGTGTGTCATACTGTACAGTATATCTCTGATTACACTCAATTCAGAACAATCACACTGAGCAATTTCCCAGGACACACTGACTCTATTTAAAGAGCTCTCTATATCAATGCTTCTAATAAAAGATAATTAATTTCCCCCCTTTTTCACTAGAACTGCACAACATGCTTAAGCAGATGCCTTAGGAGCGGTGCATTGATTGGCAGCTCTGTTTTTCCACAAGCCGCTGCTGATGGTTTTTAATGGCGAAGGTGCCCCTTTGTTCACATTTTATTGACTTGAGCCAGAAGAGGCTTAGCTTTATCATAGTATCCCACGTCAGTTTCAGGGCTTAACCAGCGCATTTCACATGACAGTAAATAATACTGTTGGTCAAATAATTCATTAGCACAACAATAAGAAGAAGAATACTAGGCAAATGGACAGAGGCTAATAGAGACAAGCTTTGTCATGTGATTAGGAGTCTGTCTGAAGGAATCTGGCCAATGAATGAACAGGAGGAGGTGTGGACAGATCAGCTAATGGATGGGAATGCGGAGACTCCAGAGGCATGAGTTATTCTTATGTACTTCAGCTCAGAGATTTATTCATACAGCCATTCGGCTGCATGCTATTTTTGGCTCCCCTTAGATTTTCTGTTTAGTATGATTAATGTTGCAACAACATGTAAAATAGTTTTCTTAATAGTACTGTAATAGTTGTAGCTGTTAGGTAGGGTTAGGGTTAGAAGACTTACGATGGTTTACGTTCATGTTACTTATAGTTTGGATACAGGAATCTGCGTGCACAGAAATTGAGAATTTATTTACTTGTGTAAATGTGTGTACATTTATATTTATTCAGTTTTTATTATATTATTGACTAATTTGAAAATGTTCATTTGATTTATTTACATTATAGTTTGTGAAGTAATATTGTCTTTTAGTAGATATATTATATGAGAGACTTGCTTTGTTTACCAAATAAGTGCATCTAATTAGATTTACATTTTAAACATTAAACAAAAGTTTAAAAATATATATTTTTTTAATTTCATATATTAAGCTTTTAGTTATAATACTCCCAAAATAATTCTGCATAAATCTGCAGATTTTTTACTAAATTCTCCACAGAAATAGCCAAAAAAGTATGCAGATTCTGTCTGGCTCTACCAACTCAATCTCACGGTAATTCGTAACTTATTGATTTAGTGGCTAATTCGTATGAACTTGTACTATCTAATTCGTACAATTTATTACGATTTGCTCATCCCCCAATGACGGTTGGGTTTAGGGCTGGGGTTAGGCACCACGCCTCCTTTTTAAAATCATACAATTTCATACGACTGAACTCTTACGAATTTGTACGAACTAGCCACTAAACTGACAAAATGTAAAGGCTGGCTCTACTCATAGTCAGTAAGTAAAATGTTAAAGCTATGTTAAAGTAAAATGTTTTATTAAAGCTATTATTTTACCTAATAAAACCCCTAAATCTAATTTATTAGACCTTCAAATATGAATAACCTTGAATATGAGGGATCACTATTCTAAAATGTAAAATGTATGTTTTGTTAAAAAAAAAAAAAACCATAACTGTTTCCTAAATGGTTTTATTAAGGTACATTATTTTTTGCACACACTACAGTACTAAATTTATTTACCTGTTTTAAAGTAAATTTTTATAATACATTTATATCTCATTTGTGTGAATTTATTATAATAATTTTGTATCATTTTAAACTTATTCAATCATTTTATGCACTAATTATTTTATTTTGTATATTATTTTTATTTTAACTATAAAAAATTTAATTACTTCATTCAAATTAAAAAAAAAATTTTTCATGTAGAGTTCATGTAAAAAAAAAATGTATCCCATGTTTTTGTCTTTTTTAAATTATAGTTTTTTAATGTAAAGATTTTTACGTTTTTCATGTTTTTCTTTCAAAAAAGGCCTCTAATACTACACTGCAGCAACCAGTTTTAAAAAACTTAAAAAAAAAACTCTTTAAAAAAAAACTTCTTTAAAAACTTCTCTAAAAACTTCTTATGTCAAAAAAATAAATAAAAAACTATCAGAAAACCATGAATATTCTGTGCAATAAAATCACATATAATATATAAAAATATAAAAAATTTAAACATTCATTCATTTTTTTATCAGCTTAGTCCCTGTATTCATCAAAGGTCGCCACAGTGGAATGAACCGCCAACTTATCCAGCATATGTATAACGCAGCTGGTACCCTTCCAGCCGCAACCCAACACTGGGAATAACCCATACACTCTTGCATTTACACTCATATACTATAGCCAATTTAGCTTATTCAATTCACCTGTACCACATGTCTTTGGACTGTGGGCGAAACCGGAGCACCTGGAGGAAACCCACGCGAACACAGGGAGAACATGCAAACTCCACACAGAAGTACCTACTGACCCAGCCAGGGCTCAAACCAGCGACCTTCTTAGTGAGGTGACAGTGCTACCCACTGCACAACCATTATGCCCAAACCTTAACATTTTGTGCATTTAAAAATCCTGCTTCAAATGACTTTCATTGCATTAGAACTACATGCAACCCAGACTCATTCTGATTACATACTCCATATGCACTTCTGGAAAGCTAGAACATGTGTTTGCTGTGTAAACTTTTTGATATCTCAAATTTCTCTAAGGAGTGCCATTCGTACCCGCTCTTCTCGAGTAAATCCACCAGAGGCCGCTGTCGACTGACTGACTGATTGACCAACCGACTAATCCCCCACCCCCTACCCTAAACCCAACCGATAGTGTTTTCAAAAGCACCAACTGATCAGTGCCCACCCGCTTTTCTAAACCCAACTGACAGTTTAAAAAAGCAATTCAGAAAAAGAAAAGCCTTCGCGAAGCCTGATTTTTGCCACGTTTTCAGAATTTACCACATTTTCACCCCGTTATTTACTTGTTTGTTTTATTTTTTGGCTTCTGTTTTTGTCTTACCTGCTTTCTGGAACCGTTCTTTGCCAGACTACAACCCCATTGTCAAGGTCAACTTCTCTCTGCATCTCAAATCTTTAGACGTACGCGACGACCCACTGGACAAACTAGTAACAGCAGAAAAGCCGTCCACACAGAGGTAAGCGGTCAGCTGGTAAGCGAAAAAAGGAATGGCGCCCCTTAGCGTTCATTTTAAAGATGAAATGTAGCCATACGTTCCTCTGGCTACATAATTCGCAACCTCCAGAAATGTATATATGTCTATGTTTTCAGAATGAGCCTACGTTGACTACCTTCCTCAAAGTTGGAGAGATCTGACAGCTGGTTAAATGTACTTGCAAAAATGTCGGAGAAAGTAAGTTCCGAGAAAATCATTTGTCTGCAGATGCCATTTGGCTGAATAAAAAATGATTTGGTAATTTACTTGTGGCTTAAGTGTCTAAATACTTTTTGGGGCCAGTGTAAGCTATTTCCACACATAACATCTGTTCTGTAGAGGATTTTTTCCCGCTCGCCTCCAATCTCACAGCTGAATAGAGGCATAATGATCTGAGCCTTCAGTGAACATTACAACATTATAATCTTTTTCGTTTGATGCAGCAATTGGACAGATGTTCTCTTGATTTGACGCTTTTCAGTTACAAAACGTCCTCCATGAAGCTTACAAATATTTACCCACGTAGCAGCGTGAAACTCGTTATGATAAGCTTTGTATGTTTGAGCAAAGCATCACTGTGCTGTTCCTTAATTGCTTTAAATATACAAAGCGCTCAAACAGTGGATACATTGTTTTGAAACAATGAGTTAGTGATAAGCGCACAAATTTAGCTCACTGTTTCAACACTCAAATTATGAATCATCTTCATTTCCCAAGAAAAACTCTCTTGAGTGGGTATCAGTGTGCGGAGTGAAATTCCTTGAAGATAAAGATAGCTAACTGAACAAAAACAACTTGACAGATGGACATTCACTAACATTTTATTGTACAGTGTTATGCTATGTGTACTAAGTATAGCAATACAAATTAGGCTTAGTTAGAAGCTAATATCTTAACCATGATGTAAATACAGGTTGTTAATTCATAATAATTAACATATTAACATAATATTAGTTAAAGTTTGAACAATTAAATTTAAAGTTAGCTTTTTTCTTTCCTCTCACTGTAACCTTGTAACGCCTTTCACATTAACCACAATGGGCTTGCTTTTAATAAAAATCTACAGAACCTTCCTGCTATTACACACTTTTTATGTATATCATATATATTTCTGTATTTTCCTTTTTACATATTTTATTTATTTGTTATTACTGTATTGGTGTTGTGTATACACCCTAAAGATACACTTGCTGTGCACTTGAGGACTTGAACCATGATGTTTGCTGACTGTTAGCTATACATGTATATGCCTCTTCTGTTAAAGCCACAAAGGAAAAATAAGTGTTGGGGATGTTTGTTTTTCTGTTTTGTGCAAATTTATTTTAAAAAATCCTATAATTAAAGTATTTTAAATAAAATAAAATAGTTAGCACACTTACAAGAATCTTTCACAACCTTGCTGCTTGTCTAAACAAAAGAATGTGCCAGAAAGAGCACTGAAAAAGTAAAAGTACAGTATTATCATGCTTGCGTACGCCTTGAATGGTCTAGCACAACAATATTTATCTGAGCTTTTAATCCCATACACTCCTAGATGTGCTTTATGCTCGTCTGATGCTGGTCTTTTAACTGCTCAGTCAACGTGGCTAAAATCTATGGGAGACTGGGCATTCTATTCATTGGACCCTAAATTGTGGAACTCTTTACCCTCTGATATTTGCAATGCAGAATCCCTGAGTATTTTTAAATCATTTCTTAAGACTTTTATTTGATTTATTTTGACTTTATTTTATTTTATTTTATATGATTTTTAGATGTATTACTATTATTTTATGTGTTTTAATTATTTTTCATTATTAGTTTTTTTTTGTATTCATCCTTGTGTCTTACTTCTGCACATTTTACTGTATATCTGTACAGTGCCTTGAGATGTTTCTTTTAAAAGGCACTATATAAAAAATACAGTTTATTATTTTATTATTAATACAGTGTAACTGTATTTTCTGATTTATATGTTAATTTCTTGACTGCTTTATTGCTTATTTTTGTAAAACTTTTGGGAGAATACGATAATTTTACTTGAATTGAATGACTACCAAAGGCTATTGAGTTGCTGTCTTTATGTTGATGTTTTGGGTTTTAAGTTTGTTGGGATTTATACCTTTCAATCTGATGATAGTCATGATGCACTTGTAGGTAAAATAAAGACCTTGAACTTATTATAATTTGTTTTTGAAGAGCGTTTATTCAGTACCACACAAAGATTTTGTTGAACCCTTCTCAGAGTGATACTGATTCAAGGAGAGGAGGTGTTGCAACAGCCAAAAAAATGTAGTGCAAGCAAAATAAGTACTGTCCTATAAAACGTAGCTCTTCTAAAAGTACTCAAAGGTAGTGAGCAATAAGTATTATGCTGTGAAAATTATTTCACCTTATAGCCTCCAAATTAAAAATGTAGCATACAGTACAGCAAAGCAAGTTTGGTGTTTCTAAGTGTAAGTTAAATTATTTGCCCTCGATAGAATATTAATTAGCTTAATTTAATTTGAGAACACAACACATTACATTAATATATGCAGCAATAATAATCCAACAGAAAGCAGGGTGATGCGTCTATATGCGGAGCAAAATCTGTGTAAATGAAGGGGCAAAAATATAGCAGTAATGATATGTTAATGCTTATTATGCACATTGAACCCTGAATGACAAATTACAAGTGTCCCGCAGTTGTTACCGCAAAACTGAGCTTGTGCGGGGGGGTGTTTCCGAAAACCATCGTTAGCCAACTAATTTTGCAAGTTCTATAGTTACAAACATAGTTCGCTGATTTGGCTTTTCCCAAATCCTTCGTTCCAACCAACATTCGCAAACTGCGTGGCAAACTTGTACGTTTCCAACTACACCTCTACAGCTGTAGTTAGAAGTTCCTGGTTGTGTTCTATTTCTAGTTATCCACCCTATGCCCTATTCCTTTCCAACCTTGCAACATTTAAACTTAAACTTAACCTTAAACTAAAGTCATCTCTCTTAGGTGTAATTTAGGTGTAAAAAGTATTTTTTACAGTTTTATCGGTCATCATATTGACAATTGCGTTCCCTTCGCAGTGCACTGAAAACATTCATGCCATTTTGAACGCAGCCATGGCTCATGATGAAAGCTATAGATGACCTATTATTTAAAAGCGGAATTTACGTTACGTCTCCAAAGCTTGTGAAAACAATGGACTTTATAACTAACATGGTTCGAATGATAGATACTATGATTCTATGCATGTATATATATGTATAGTATGTATGTATATATACTATGATGGTACTATGATAGTTCAGATATGAGCTTTGTTGTTGTTTGGGAAACGCAGCCCTGAACTGATAATACATGCAATTTGAGCATGCATTTAAAAACGTAACATTCTGTAGTGCATTTAGTTATTGTTTAAGGCCATATCAGTCATCATACAGTAGACTTCTTTCATCTTCTTGAGTTCCCTGAGAATAACTACTCAATTACTGTAATCTGAGAATTTGTAAGTCATTACTTTATACCACCAAACATGCTAACACATGCAAGCAACATCTAACAGGAAACATGCTAGCATCTTAAAAACTCCATGAATCTCCATCTAGTCATTACTGTATAATTACTGTATAATTACAGCACTCTAAAGCATTACCAAATTTAACTTTCTGAATTTATTTTTGTTTTGTGCTCAGAATGCAAAATATCCCGCTTTATTTGAATTATAAATAGTGTAAACGTAAAAATAAATGTGCTTGTACCATGAAATGGGGGATTTATACTCTCTTTGTGCTTTTCATTAACAACAGTGCAATTACGAGTGTATGTACAGTACCTGCAAATAATTCTTATTTAATTTTAATATGTCTGTATTATGAAATAAAAAGGGGAGTTATTACTCTATTCGCACATTTCATTAAATTCCAAGCACGTACCTCATAAAAAGGGTTTATATATCCTACAGGTACCTTGCAAATAAAACCAGTGCTTTTCACAAGACTAGAATAACACTAAAATTCGATGGAGAACTTCTTAACTATCTTGCTCCTTGGATGGTTTCCCATATAATTTTGTTCATTCCAGCGTTCAGATGAATCCTTTCTGTGCCTCTTTCTTAAACAAGGGACGGGTTGTCTAGAAAGGAGAACACCTGTAATCTACCGAGGAGCGTACCTGAGCCAACCGAGTCGATATGCAATTATTTCAACTGAAGATCCACCACTGTCCACATCAAACACTCCACATTCCTCGGGCAGATTAGCCCAAATTATCTTTTATTATTTTGGCCTGCACGGACGAATTGAACTCTATCTGGTCTGCATTGCGATGAAATTCGAGACAGCTTGAATGGCAGTGGTATGTTTGGAGTTTGGATAATACTTACCTTTATGAAAGGGCCAACGGCGGCGGGAGATTAATAACTGAACACTGAGTGCCTTTCACTGATACTATCCCTCTGGTCGTCTTGTAAAAGCCTGTTGAGAGGTTAAATTAAATTGCTGTAATAAATGTTTGGTTTCAGCGACACTGTATCATTGAAAATCAAACAAACACCGACAGGCTTTTGTGCGATGAGGATCAGAGAGGGAAAATGAATAGGCGACAAGGGGTGGAGGTGGCAGGGGGAGGTAGGGGGGGTTATGTAGTAAAGTATTATGTACATTTGAAACGGACTTGTTTTCACTTAAACATTAATTAAACTGGAGCACGAGGAACAATTATATTGATGAATGTTTTTGGAGCTGCTGTAATTAAATTAATCCATTTAATTAACAAATTATATTGAACTTTTCCCCAGAGAGCAACATTAGACTTGTGTTTCTCGCTTACAAACAAGCAACAACCGAAAAAAAATATATTGGGGAAATGATTGCAAAGATCAGAAGAAATTGAAAGTGTGTCAGAGAAAATGCAGAGACAAAGACAAACCGACGGAGTGTGTATTGTCATCTGTTGTAACACAATCACGGATGATTGTGACGCACAGGGGAAAACATAATTGGATCAAAACTTTTTTTTCATACCTTAATGAGCTGCTCTGGAGAGATCTGGTTCTCTCATTTGCAAATTAAATTCGATAGCATTCTGACAGCACACTCCAGCTCTATAAATGTATTTAAATCACTAAATTATTACAATGTCACAGTATGATCCAAAGAAGCTGTTTGAATTACTTTAATGCTCACACTTGAATTCACTGTGTATCAACCAAATTAATTACTTATAGCATTATATATTTATACATTATGCATTATAAAAAGAGCTTCTGCAATAATAGTACAGTTTGGCTCATACAGCAGGCTACATACAACTACAACTCTTACTACTACAGCAATAATAATAATAATAATAATAATAATAATAATAATAATAATAATAATAATAATAACAATAAAACTACATAATGAATAAAATGTGATTTAATTTGAATATGATGTTATTAATAACATTACGTGTTGCATTCATCGGATGACTGTCTGACTGACGACTAAACAATGCCATCTAGAGGCAGCAGCCTGAAACTACAGTATGATTCCTTCACTGAAAAACGCCATGGCTAAAATCAAATTTTCAAGATTTAATGTCACCAAGAAAAAAAATGACACACAAAAAGCCAAACTGCTGGTGTTATTTTCTAAATTATTATAAGTCTATGCTATATTATCCAAGACCTGTACAAAGAAAATCAAAAAGTAAAAAGCATAAACAAGACCGTTTTAACAAAAAAGTTAACTCACCTCTCATTGAGTTTCGACCTTAAAGCTGAAGAACGAGTGTGTTTTCATATTGATTCTTATTGTTCATTTATTTTTCTACTATATTATTTTCTATGATTCGTCTCAAGCGTTTTGGATGTCAGACGGCTCTGTTTCAAACGTTAATGAGGAAAGTTAACACCTGTAAGCCACTTCCGGTGTGAGGGTGAAATAGAACAATATTTCCGTAGCTAGTTTAAAACACTAACGATATCGTATTTACCTAATAACGATCTGTTTGCACGAGCCTTTGCGAATAGCAAAAAATCCCTTAATGCCAAAGAGGCCATAAAGAAAAAAATCAATAGAATAATCTATATGCTTCATTACACTGAATAAACTCGTTTTTGACTGACACAATAATTGATTGCATCTAAACTGTAGAATATTTTATATTAATCCTTATGTTTATATTATTTTAAAGCGGGGTATTTTGTGTAAACTTTCTATGTGAAAAGTAAATGTTTTTTATGCACTGATAATTTAATTTTTGACAGAAGATTCAGTGTCATCATGGCCATAATGTTGTTATTAAACCAAGATTTCCTTGATCTAAAATTAAACAAAGGATGCTGAAACTTGTGAAATATGACTAGAGATTCCACTAAAAATATTTAGCAATTTCTATGTTTTGACATGTAGAAATGGGGCGACACAGTGACGAAGTGGGTAGCATGAGGCGACTCATAGCAAGAAGGTCACTGGTTCGAGCCCCGGCTGGGTCAGTTGGCATTTCTGTATGGAGTTTGCATGTTCTCCCCGTGTTCACATGGGTTTCCTCCCGGTGCACCGGTTTCCCCCACAATCCAAAGACATGCACTATAGGGGAATTGAATAAACTAAATTTGCTGTAGTGTATGTGTGTGAATGAGTGTGTACGTATTTCTCAATGTTGGGTTGAGGCTGGAAGGGCATCCACTGTGTAAAACATGTGCTGGATAAGTCGGCGGTTCTTCCCACTCTGGCAACCCCTGATTAATAAAGGGACTGAGCCGAAAAGAAAATGAATGAATGTCATATAGAAATGGGATCCACCTGCAGTGGCTCCATAGAATGAGCTAAGTATGATTTCTGATACTAGTCACCCAGGTAGTAAAGAATTCTGGCCCAGATTTGGCATTCAGCCGGCACTGGCATTTATACAGCATGTGGGCCAAACATGGCCTGGGTTCGGCAAAGGTGGCACTGTCTTTAAAACAGCACACGTGGGCCAGATTAAATGTAGAATTTGGCTCAATTGTGAAAAATTCATATATGGGCCACGTAAGTTTGGCCTATCTTGACCCACTTTTAAAATACATTTAAATTATTTTTGAGTAAAGAAAAAATTCTGCCCATCATGTCACTTTAAGAAAAAGCGTGACCATAAAGCGAAATGGTTCATGGGTTTATCAAATTCATTGCAGTCGTGACACACCAACATACAGTATCTGGTCCAGTTATGGGTTATTAACTTGGTTAAGACTTAAATGGAAGCCAGACTTTGTCCAATCACGCACCGTAATTCACTGCGGCATGTGGGCCATGCAAAAGCTGAATATGTGGGCCAGATCTGGGCCAGACAAATTTTGTTATGTGGGTAGTTGCTAGTTATAGTGACATCATCTTGGTGGGAAAGCAACAACAGTAGAGCAGTATATTTTAAATGAAGTTTTGTGGTAGTTTTAGCTTGTCTCACACATTCCTTCCTGTTTGGGAAAAAATACAGATTGAAGAATTCACATTTCAAAAGTTGCCCGCAAAAATCTAACAAAATTTAGTTGAATAAAAGTTCTCCTACAAGCTCTCAATCTCTCAGTCTCTTGGTTTTAGACATACTGTATTGTTAATTTATGATCAGTGTCACTTTACATAATCAATTAATAGTTTATAAGTTTACGTTCTTGCCATGACAACCTGTGTCTTCATTTTTCCCTTTTAAAGACACACAGTTCAATATACAGTACACGTGTAAATATTGTCGGTAAGGTTTTATTATTCAAGATTTTTCAGCTACACAGCAAAACATGTTTTCCTTACTCAGAAATTTTGTCTTGTTTCTAGTGCAAATATCTGAAAATTCTCAAATCAAGAAGCCTTTTCTAGACAAGCAAAAAAAATTGTCTAATCTTCAGAAATAATACATCAAAATTAAGTGAGTTTTCTTTAAGACAAGCTAAAAAATCTGCCAATTAGGTATGAAGAAATCTTGTTTTTGCTTTGATATAAAATTATTTTTCCTTACCCCATTGGGTTATTATTTTGCTTGTTTTATGGAAAAACTCCCTTAATTATGATGCCTTTCTTTTTTTAAAACAAGACAATATTTTTTGCTTGTTTAGAAAAAGCATCTTGAGTTAAGAATTTTTACATATGTGGACCAGAAGAGTAAGAACATAAGAGAAGCACAAAAAAGTAAGAAATGCATTTTTTTTGCAGTGTATCTAGGTCAGATAACACTATGCACAGCTTAATACAACATAGATGGACTTGTTGAACATTTTGTCTGTTTTCAAAACTCAGTGTAAATGTTTTATGAATAGTCTGACTGGGAAATAAAATAATTTTAACATGATTGCTTTTCTTATTACTTTCAAATTATCACAATTTAGCTAAACATCATCATAATTATATTTTTAGAGGTAGGCAAGGGGAATTTAAAAAGATCAAAGATCCAGAAAATTATGACAGCAACGCTTTGATAGAGAAATTGACAAAGATTAGTTGGTGAGCCATAATATGTTATGTTACTGGTTAGTTTGAAGAACCTGCATCACATAGCCAGGAGAAATTATCACATCACAGGAGATCCTTTACAATTTCAAACTGCAGTATAGGACCTTGATCTCTGCTCCATCAACTTCTAACTGGTCTTTAAAAAATATAACTATTCAGTTGAACAAGTTTGAAATTCAACATTGGTCATGTAAATTCCAGTACAAAGACTGGGTAATACACTGCAAACGGTGTAAACAGTTAACTGTCCCAATGCAAAATGATTAAGTTAACTTAATGTTTTTTTTACAATTTTAAGTTGATTGAACATAAAACAATTAGGTTGCCAGAAAAATGTTTTAATAATTGTGTTGCTTAAGCTCATTTCAAATAAGTAATTTGAAAAAGCAGCAAAAAAAAAGGGTTTGGGTAAATATGTATTTTAGCAGAATGGGTCTGTAGCAATTCACATTGCAGGTGTTAATTTACACTTTCAAATTGCATTGTGGGACTTATTATAACTTCTGATGTTAAAGAAATTAACTCTGCAGTTTAACAAAGTGACTTTTAATTATGTTTTTTAAGAGTTTGAAGGATATTTTGTCTGGGATGGTCTCAAAATTGGGTAACTACTTGTTCTTTTTATGTTGTTTTCTGGAATTATTTTTCAGACTGCAACTTATGATTAATATTTCATATACCAAACAAGTCAGGTTCACAGTGTTTAGACATGATCATACAAATCTCCTCATCAAAAGCCTAAGCTTGACTCTGTTTACTCATTAGCACGCAACCAGATCTTGCCATAAATTTCTGAATCTCTGATGACTGCAAAAAGCTCTTTGATACTTCTGCTAAGTCGTCATCAGAATAACCATTTTAAAAACAGCTTTGATTTTTCATTTTTCAACATTCATGTTGACAGTATAAAATAACATATTTTTTTTCTCTCACACATGTACAGTAATTGCTTTTAAACCCACATTTGTTAATATTTAACACCTAACACAAGACAAAACTAATAACAATGAGGTCTAGATGTGTCAGTGTTGCCCTGTTTTTGCTTCTAACAGTTTGTACTTGTTAAATCTACATTTCCCATTATCAGAAATCATAAAGTCGCCCACGTACACCATTAAAACCAAACACACAATGATTCACACATACAGTACAACTCGCTCTATTTTCTCCTGTCTGTTTCTCGAGTTCACATGTCTTATAAACACACACACATACTCAAAAGGATTAGGTTCTATTCAGTGCCATAAAGCATTAAATACTATCTTAAATAGCTCTTTCAATAAGCTACCCATAATCCCACTAACAATGTGGGCTTCCTGACGCACCACACCCACTTGAAACTACAACTTTACACTTGACATTGCAACCTGCTTTTTTAGAAAACATGACAGAATGTGAATTAAAACACTGATGGATACAATAGTTTTGAGAAAACCTATGAAACAAATCTGTTTTTGAATTTTAGGATCAAATATCATTTCTTGTTCGTTGACAATATACAGTATATTGTAGTGCCTGAAATGATTTGACACTTAATGCAAATGCTTTCAAAACACAAAAACCTACCTGCTTACAGTATTATGAATGTTGAGTTAAAATAGAACTGATTTGCATTAAACTTACCAGCCACTTCATTAGGTTCACCTGTCCAACTGCTCGTTAATGCAAATTTCTAATCAGCCAATCACATGGCAGATATTCAATGCATTTAAGGATGTCGACATAGTCAAGACAATCTACTGCAGTTCAAACCGAGCATCAGAATCAGGGAGGAAAGGTGATTTAAGTGACTTTGAATGTGGCATTATTGTTGATTCCAGACGGTCTGGTCTGAGTATTTCAGAAACTGCTGATCTACTGGGATTTTTATGCACAACCCTATGGTTTACAGAAAATGGTCTGAAAAAATAAAGAAAATATCCAGTGAGCGCCAGTTCTGTGGGTGCAAATGCCTTGTTGATGCCAGAGGTCAGAGGAGAATGGACAGACTGGTTCGAGCTGCTAGAAAGGCAACAGTAACTCAAATAACCACTCGTTACAATCGAGGTAAGCAGAACTCTGAACACACAACACGCTACAGCAGCAGAAGACCACACCGGGTGCCACTCCTGTCAGCCAAGAACAGGAAACTGAGGCTTCAATTAGCACAGGCTCACCAAAATTGGATGATAGAAGATTGGAAAAATGTTGCCTGGTCTTGATTTCTGCTGCGGAATTTAGATGGTAGGGTCAGAATTTGGTGTCAATAACATGAAAGCATGGATCCATCCTGCCCTGTATCAGTGGTTCAGGCTGCTGGTGGTGGTGGTGTAATGGTGTGGGGGATATATTCTTGGCACACTTTGAACCCATTAGTACCAACTGAGCATTGTGTCAACGCCACAGCCTACCTGAGTATTGTTGCTGACCATGTCCATCCCTTTATGACCACAGTGTACCCACCTTCTGGTGGCTACTTCCAGCAGGATAACACAACATGTCACAAAACGCAAATCATCTCAGATTGTTTTGTTGAACATGACAATGAGTTCACTGTACTCAAATGGCCTCCACAGTCACCAGAACTCAATCCAATAGAGAACCATTGGGATGTGGTGGAACAGGAGATTTACATCATAGATGTGCAGCCGACAAGTCTGCAGCAACTGTGTGATGCTATCAAGTCAATATGAACCAAAATCTCTGAGGAATATTTCCAGTACCTTGTTGAATATATCCCACGAAGGATTAGGCAGTTCTGAAGGCAAAAGGGGGTCCAACCCCGTACTAGTATGGTGTACCTAATAAAGTGACCAGTGAGTGTATACAGTTTATAGATATGTATGTTTTACTATTATTTTAACCAGCAAATCATTACCACTAATAATTCATAAGCACATACCCTCATATTCCTGTATTTGCAAACTATTTTTAGCCCTGTGAGTTTCACCTTATTAGTTCATATACAGTAGATGCTCACTCCAAATACATGCTTTGCATTTTTTTAAAACCTGGCATTCAATTGTCGGCATATTCAGAGTTTTTAATAACATGCGACATGAATTACTTGCATTCATACGCGGATATATATGTGCCAACATCAACAGATGCTCCCTGGCTGCTGTGATCCTTAAATTCTCTAATGAGCAACAGAAAATACCCGGCTTTGATGCGCATTCAATACATAACTAGATTCAGTGGATCTTAATTTAATATCTGGCAATAAGACACTGGCATGGCACAACAAAATATGTGTACATATACAGTTGAAGGGAAATTTATTAGACAAAGTGTATTTATTTTTCAGATATGTAAGATACTGTTTAAGAGGAATGACTTTTTTCAACATAGTTTAAAGATAATAGCTTTAATATCTAATTTCTAATGACTAATTTTGTTTTGTCTTGATGCCTTGATCACAGTACTAGTTATTTTGCAAGATAC
This sequence comes from Danio aesculapii, assembly GCF_903798145.1. Classification (NCBI taxonomy): domain Eukaryota; kingdom Metazoa; phylum Chordata; class Actinopteri; order Cypriniformes; family Danionidae; genus Danio; species Danio aesculapii. Next base: position 31,889,230 of record NC_079443.1, on the reverse strand, counting down.
TAGCATTCAGTTTAAAGTGCATTTCAAAGGCTTTTAATTAGATTAACTAGGATAGTTAGGCTAATTAGCCAATCATTGGGTACAGTGGTTTGTTCTGTAGCCAATCAGGGGGCGGGAGGTGGGGTGAAATGTCTTAAGGGGACTAATTAATGTTGACCTTAATTTGTTTTCAAAATGTAAAAACTGCTTTTATTCCAGCCATTCTAAAATAAATAAGACTCTCTCAAGAATATTAAATCTATTAGCACATACTGTGAAAAATTCCTTACTCTGTTAAACATTCATCCATCTTCCTTTGGCCTAGTCCCTTTATTCATCAGGGGTCACCACAGCGGAATGAACCGCCAACTTATTTAGCATATGCTTAACACGGCGGATGCCCTACCAGAGGCAACCCAGTACTGGGAAACATCCATACACACTCATTAACTATGGCCAATTTACTTGTAGAACATGGGAAATATATTTTTTAAAAATTTAATTATAATTACAATTCAAAGGAGGGCTAATAATTTAGCTTTGACCTGTACAGTAAGTCACAAATATACAGAATCTATAGCTAGTAAATCAATGAAATGTAAAATAAATAGATTTATTCTTACTTACTTATGCTTCTCAAAATCACAAGTATGATTTTATATAAAAGTCTGGTGTTTGCTTACAAAGTCAAATTACTGACAGAGAATCATTTTACCAATTAATGGGTCATATAGGTCTAAAACAAAACAAGCAAGAACAGCAAGAAGGTCCCTAGTTCGAACATCAGCTGGGTCAGTTGGCATTTCGGTGGGAAGTTTGTATGTTCTCCCCATGTTTGCGTGGGTTTCCTCCGCGTGCTTCGGTTTCCCCCACAAGTCCAAAGACATGTGCTACAGTATAGGTGAATTGGGTAAGCTAACTTGTCCATAGTGTATTTGTGTGAATGAGTGTGTATGGATGTTTCCCAGTGATGGGTTGCAGCAGGAAGGGCATCCGCTGTGTAAAACATATGCTGGATAAGTTGGCGGCTCATTCCACTGTGGCGACCCGTGATTAATAAAGGGACTAAGATAAAATGAAAATCAATGAATGAATGTATGAAAGAAAGTCTTACAGGATTTAATTGATCCCACCTGAAAAAAGTCTTGTCATCAATCCCAGTTGTAAGAACAACAAATACTAACTTGACTTTTAGTTGATCATCTGGAAAAGTGACAGAAGGTAGATTTTTCAGATGAATCATCTGTTGAACTGCATCTCAATCATCACAAATACTCCAGAAGACCTACTGGAACTTGCATGGACTCAAGATTTTCACAGAAATCAGTCAAGTTTGGTGAAGGAAAAATCACAATTTGGGGTTATATTCAGTTTGGGGGCGTGCGAGAGATCTGCAGAGTGGATGGCAACATCAACAGCCTGAGGTATCAAAACATTTGTGCTGCCCATTACATTACAAACAACAGGAGAGGGCAAATTATTCAGCAGGATAGCGCTCCTTCTCACACTTCAACTTCCACATTAAATTTCCTGTAAGCAAAGAAGGTCGAGGTGCTCCAGGATTGGCCGGCCCAGTCACCAGACATGAACATTATTGAGGATGTCTGGGGTAAGATGGAGGAAGCATTGAAGATGAATCCAAAGTATCTTGATGAACTCTGGGAGTCCTGCAAGAATGCTTTCTTTGTCATTCCAGATGACTTTATTAATAAGTTATTTGAGTCATTGCACAGATGCATGGATGCAGTCCTTCAAGCTCAATTAAGTCATAAACAATATTAATTCTTTTCCCACTGCACCATGACTTTATATTCTATACTGTACATTATTTCTGTGTTAAATGACAAGATTTTTGTCTAAGCAAAGTCAGACCTTACTGTGCTAATTAAATAATTAAGAAATCAAGGCATGATCATATTTTATTTCGGTAAAATAAGCGTAATCTAGAGGACTTTGCCTTTCATATAAGCCACTTCGGATACCAAATGATCAACTAGAAGTCAAGTTATTATTTGTTGTTCCTAAAACTTGAATAGGCAACAAGACTTTTGTCAGGTAGTGTATGAGAATGAGTAAATGATGACAGTGTTTCCATTTCTGTGTGCTCTATCTTTTCACAGAAGTATTGATTGACCGATTCTGCAAATGTAAAGGTGAAATGTACAGAAAACATCAGAAGTCCATCACATTGTTCCAGTTTCAGTGGTTTGTCCAGCCCCAGAACAAATCTCTAAACCTGTCCAACGTGTGTGTCTTTGTTTTTCTAATATACCTGTGTTTGGTTTTCAAATGCCTCTGTTAAGCAGGACAATGCATGTTCCTATATGAATGATGGGAACGGCCTTTATTTCAACATCACGATTCATTTGTCATGCTAACACATACTGTTCTGTAGGTTTCCCTGTATGTGAGACATTGATTTTCTTTTACAGTAAAATGAAACTCCTGGCACATTTTTAATAATCACTGACATTTTGATGGATAGGATTAAAGTTCATTTCTATTGAACTAGTACCATCTTGCCACAATCATTCAACCATGCAAACTTTTAGCTTCTTGTAACTGTAAATTTGCAGTATGACATTTTTAGAGTATCCCAGTTTTTTTTAATGAATTGGTTCAACTGCTGTACATTTTCATCAAATTTGCCCTCAAATCAGCCTTTGAAGAATACGCCGGCATTCCGAGTGATCATTTATGATCGCGTGCTATTTTAATCAAAACATTCCTGATATTTGTCCCTGGCAGCAACTTAGCCTACTTCAACACTTCTCCTTGCATGTTGGCATAGAACACGCAATCCACACAGGCAGCTGCAGTGCAGTCAAGCAGTTTTGCATACCAGCACATATGGCCCAAGGGAGAGAGACACAGAAAGAGAGAGGGTGGGGGGCATAAATGTGAATTAACCCATTCTCTGGAATTCCATACTGTATTCACAGGGATTAAGGATCTCATCAGTCAAGTACAAATGAATAGTTTTGGTTTCGTGGCTTATCTGGTTTGATTACCTTTAAGTGTTGTTATTTAGAAGGCTATTAATTTAAATGAAACATTTTAGTTCATCTAAACTAATTTTATACATTAAGTCTCACTTTATTTAAACAGCATATTATAATCATTTTAGATTACACATTTACGTCAAAAAAAATCATTATTAAAACAGAAAGTAATATTTAACAATAGTGAAATATGTTTTGGTTAGATTATACTATATTCTAATTATAGATATTGTTATTGTTATTATTGGCGCTCTGAATTTGCCTATAATAGGGACATATTTTAAGTAAATTCATTCGTGTATATTGGATATTTATATAGATTTGTTTTAATATTTTTAGAGACAATATTCTGTTTTAAGTGATTAGTATGAATGACCTAATGTTTTCACAGACATATATATGCAACAAGTCATTATGTACTGATTAAACTATAATGAAGTAATAAAACAAAGTAAATTAGTGTGAATTGTTGTTACTATTATAATTATGCTATTGTATATGACAGACAGACAGGCAGACAGACAGACAGACAGACAGAGAGATTTATAAAGGGGAAAAGCCGAAAAGAAAATCAATGAATGAATAATAAATCATAAAAAATATAAAACAAATAAACAATAAAATATTAAAACAAAGTAATGTATTATTACTTGTTATAATTGTTGCTATTGTCAGACAGACAGACAGACAGACAGACAGACAGACAGACAGACAGACAGACAGACAGACAGACAGATAGATAGATAGATAGATAGATAGATAGATAGATAGATAGATAGATAGATAGATAGATAGATAGATAGATAGCCTAATAATGATAATAATAAATTAATAAATCATAAAATCATTCATTCATTCATTTTCTTTTCGGCTTAGTCCCTTTTTCAATCCGGAGTCGCCACAGCGGAATGAACTGCCAACTTATCCAGCACACGTTTTACGCAGCGGATGCCCTTCCAGCTGCAACCCATCTCTGGGAAACATCCATACACACTCATACACTACGGACAATTTTAGCCTACCCAATTCACCTGTACCGCATGTCTTTGGACTGTGTGGGGAAACCGGAGCACCCGGAGGAAACTCGCGCAAACGCAGCGAGAACGTGCAAACTCCACACAGAAACGCCAACTGACCCAGCCTAGGCTCGAACCAGCGACCTTGTTGCTGTGAGGCGACAGCACTACCTACTGCGCCACTGCATCGTCTCATAAAATCATATAATAAAATAAATTAATAAATACAATAATAAAACAAAGTATTATAAATTGTTGTTGCTATTCTAATTGTTGTATCTATCTATCTAAAAAATAATAATAATAAATAATTTATAAGTACTGTTCTCAGTTATGTTAATTGTGGCAAGTTTATTTTTATAACTTGTTTATTGATTTCACGTGTCTGGATCTGTCTTATATTTCGCTACCTTTGATTAACAGGCAGTTTATATTTTTCTTCATAATTACTGTATTATTTCGGCTAGGTGACATGTATGTTATGATGATATGTGGTGTTTGTATGTTTGAAACTCTTGTTTTTTTATTGTCCAAAATTGTTGAAGGATCCACATTTAATTAACATCAAGTAGGTTACCTCATAACAAACATTTTAATAATGCACTTACTGTTTTATTTCAGTTAGCAGCGCGTAAAGTCACCGTGGTAAAGTTCTGTCATCCAGCAGCCAGTGTTATTACATGCATAAATGATTTCACGTTTTGCAGGATTGTTTTCTTTAACAGGACTATTAGAGATCCTGAAAACCTGTTTGGATGAATTATTAAATGCATGATGATAAAGCCCCGCCCCGTTTTGAGGCATTGAAACGAGGCAGTTGCGTAATTTGTCTTGTCAAACGCGTAAAGCGCTTGACATCTCTGGCTGTCTGTCGTGTTGTGCTTATTTGCGGCATATTGAATGACGTGATGTCCAGTTGATTTCAGCGGAGGACATGCGGTTATGGGCAACGCTTTGTTGAGCAGGATCCACGACTAGAATAAAACACCTCTAAGATCTGAGCGAGGCATTGAGAGAGAGAGAGACGATTACAGTGGATTTAATGACACTCCATCAAAGCATCACATTCTGGTAGAGTCAATCTGTAATCGCATGTTACATTGGTAAACAGTGCTGGGTGCCATGCTTTCCGAAACGCGTGTGTTATTTATGCCTTTGATCTAAAACGCACTGTAATGTGATCGGCTGCACAGCTTACATTTTACAGAAATGTTTTCAAATGGTGTTCTCTGGTGCGTTATACTGTATATGTGTATGAGCATGCTGGATGAATTGTGCTGAACTCTGCACTGACCTTAATCTGAAAACTCCATAACAGCAGAGCAGCTGTAGGCTCTAAATTCAGATGGAGTATTTCCTAGTTTATGGATGGCAGAGAAAGAGAGAGAGGGGGAGAGAGAGCTTGTATTGGGGTTCCTTCTTCGGTGTAAGGTAGCAACAAGCCTGAGTATTTAGAGATGCAAACAAGCTGACTTGTTGCCCTAAAAATGACAGGAATTTGAACAAGTTTGAATTTGAGAGTGTGGATTTACTGTACATGTGTGAACATAATGGACAAAAATCTGTCAGGTTAAACATGCATTTCTCTGAACTTGTTTTGTAAGTCTCAAGAATTCTGCATTGTTTACTAGGAAGCTTAAAGGATTTCTACGAAAAAGCTATACATGTATTCAGTAGAGAAACGTGTACATTAGCATTCATGTGTCAATAGCAGTTTCTTGGCTGGAAATATGCCATGTTTTGAGCCATTCAGCTGTAAACAGCACCTGACTAATGACCAGAAAGCATCATGGCAATACTGATGACACCATCAGAACACAAAAACTTTCATCTGAACACTTTGCATGAAAGAATGTATGAACAGTAAAACTATAATGATTTTTCTAACTTTAATTTTGGTGGAATTCTGTAAGATTTATATTAAATGAGCTACCATCTATTACAGGGGTGCCCAAACTCAGTCCTGGAGGGCCAGTGTCCTGCAAAGTTTAGTTCCAACCCTTATCAGACACACCTGGGCTAGCTAATCAAGCTCTTACTAAGCTTTCTAGAAACATCCTTGCAGGTGTGTTGAGGCAAGCTGGACCTAGAACCTGCAGGACACTTGCCCTCCAGGGTTTGGAAACCTCTGATCTAATAGGACCATGCTAACCAGCTAAACTTTGCTTTATTCTACATTTCCAATGATTATAGGTGATTAAGGCTTGTTAAAACAGTTTTTCTGTTCCTTAGATCTGCCGAGATATGGATGGATACCTGCCACCTCAGTTTCATGCATTGTCAGACCATAAGAAGTATTGTCAAGACAATTCTTTGACTATGGACCAAGGCACACCATATAGCATAAACATGAATGTTTTCTTACCTGACGTCACCTACCTACGAACCGGCATGTGTAGAACCGTGAGGTCTGCGGGGCCGCAGATAAAGACTGAACCCATACATTCATCATTCAACTACTCCAGCTGCCATGGCTCCATTGCGCCCACCATGACCCATCAAGAATACACAAACCTCTACACTCCAGCTCCGGAAACAGGTTGTAATGTTTACATCAAGCATGAGACGCCATCCCTCGAATTCCCAGACGTTCCACTGTATCAGCTGTTGAATTCAGATCTGGAGCCCAATGTGCCTGGAGGGCACTCTTGCACAGATTCCCACAATGCCACGTGCTCTCCCATGTCAACGTATAACAGCATTCACCCAGCACCCAGTCATGGCACAGAGAGATCAATTTGTAATATGGCCAGCAATGGATATTCTCTATCTGCCCAGTTTGGTTCGCATCCTCAGAAGAGGGCGGCCTATCTACCACCCTCCCCACCCAACTCAGAACCAGGCAGTCCAGACAGGAGGAAAGAACTCATACAGAACTTATCGCCACCTCCGTCATATGCTGCTAGCATGGCATCAAAAATGGCATGTCTTACCCCTGGACCAGCACTTTCTGTCCAAACACAACAGGTGCCTGCCCAGTACAACCGCAGGAGCAATCCCGATCTGGACAAAAGGAGGATACATCACTGTGATGTGCCAGGTGAAACTACATTTAGCATCTAGACTCTTTAGTATGTGACTACAGTAAGCATCTGGGAACAGATTTGGGCACCGCTGAGGTCTACCATTTAGGGGTGCACCAATATGGACATTTTGACAGATAATGTTAGAAGATCATATTTAGAGGTATAGATATATAGAGGGATAACAACAAATCTTGATTATTCTGAGAGTAATTACAAAATAAAAAGGCAGGCAAATGCAGTGAACTAGAAATTTTATTTCATTTTAATCAAACCATAACACTTATTTTCTCTTCGCAAAATTCTGATACCCATTTTTGTAAAGATCTTCCCTACTGTTTGACATTTTGTCTCTCCTTCAGCAAAATCTATACTGAAGTGTGCATGTTCTCTGTGCAATGTGTGATGCAATGCACCAGTCAAAACCTGTATGGCCATATGAAGTGGATCAACTGGTGAAAATAATCCATAATTTATCATATTTAGCAGCCTTTATATCATACATCCCTATTAGAACCACTTTAATAAGCTTATCTGGAACTTCTAGGCAAGTGTAATTTAGCTGGTTTGGGCTAAAGTCAGCAGGCATTCCAGAAACAGGATTGGACACCCCTAGTATACACTTTGTTTGATATCATTGTGTCGGAAGGAAAGACGCCGCTTTTTACACAAAGTCCAAATGACACAGTGCAGGCTTAAATGGCTATTCAGATGATTCAACATTGCTGAATAGATGCTGTGGACTGACATGACTAAACATTTGGCAATTACCGGTCTCTAGGTTGGACGTTGACTGACTAAGAAGCTTAGGACACAATGCGAAACCCATAGACACTAAATATGAGCCTGCTGGACAAGTCAGAGCTGGCCAGAATGTTAAAGGAACAGTTCACCCCAAATAAATGACATTTCTGCCATTGTTTACTCACTCGCATGATGTTTTAAACCTGTATGATTTTCTTTCTTATGGTAAATACAAAATAACTTTTTCATTGACTTTCATTTTATTGACAATCACAGACGTTCTTTAAAGTATGAAGAAATACAATCATACAGGTTTGGACCAAGGGGACAAATTTTTTAATTGTTCATTTATTATTTCTATTCAATATTTTAACTATTCAACCATTCCTATTGTGTGTATTTAATAGATATAAGCTTTAATGTTAAAGTTTCCGTTACTGTATTTGCTAACACTTGTTGTATTCTGTTATTCTGTATCAGGATGCAAGAAGGTCTACACCAAGTCCTCACATTTGAAAGCCCACTTACGCACTCACACAGGTAAGACTTGATAAGCAATATCATGGAGACCAGAGAGCTGTTCACACAGTTTTCAGTGTGTTATTTCTGTCATTCAAGGTAACTGTACAACACAATATAAAACAAGTATGTTGGAGATAAAAGAATTCTGATTCACACGCTCTCAATTAGATTTTGAGTCCTTTAGGCATATTACAGTCATAATGTCCAGCTTGTCCTCAGATTTTCTCTTAATGCTGTAAATTATGCAAGGAATGTTCCACTCTGACACAAGAAAAACAGTAGTTTAAAACTGAGCAGTTTCAATTGGTGTTTTCTTAAAAATATATATACTAATCACAACCAAAGACTGATTTTTGCCAACTGAAGAGATCTGCAAAAAGCATTTCTTCTGTAAAAACATCTAATATTCCATAAATTAGAGCTATTTTTTGTTTTAAATACTCCATCACTGAAAGGTGAATAGTGGCGAGTTCATTCAGTGAATCAAATGGTTTCTTGTGATTCTTTTTAAATGATTCATTATAGGGATAGTTCACCCCAAAATTAAAATGTGCTCAGTATTTACTCACCCTCGAATGGTTTCAAACATTTATGAGTTTCTTTTTCTGTTCAACACAAAACAAGTTATTTTGAAAAATCCCAGCAGGCACAGGACATCAACATGATGTCAGATTGACACTGTACCCTAACGTCGTGTGATGTTGCATTTTGTTTGAAAAATGAAAATCGGGTTGACGTCAAAACCCAATGTCAGGCCGACATCAATGTCTAATGTCAGACAGATGTTGAATTTTGGGTACTTTCCAACGCAACCTAAAAACAACAAAATATCAACGTCTAATGATGTTACAGCTTAACGTTGTGTGGACGTTACCACTATGACGTCTTATCAGACATTGGATTTTGGTTGCCATACCTGACGAATAAATGTCAGTACTTGACATCAATATGACGTTGGTTTAAGATGTTGGCTTAACGTTGGATTTTGGTCACTTTCCAACACAACCTAAAATCAACAAAATATCAACGTCATTTCATGTTGTTATGGGGCATCAAAATAACTTTGTCCTTAGTGAAGGTGACCTACAGTGAACCCAGAAAGTATTCATATCGCTTAACTTTTTCCAAATTTTTTTATGTTGCAGCCTTATTCCAAAATGGATTAAATTAGTTTATTTCCTCAAAATTCTACACACAATACCCCATAATGACAATGTGAAAAAATATTTGTTGAAATTGTTACAAATTTATTAAAAGTAAACCTAAAAAAAAAAAAAAAAAAAAAAAAAAAAAAAAATCACATGTACAGAAGTATTCACAGCCTTTGCAGTGATGCTCTAAATTGAACTCAGGTACATTGTTTCCACTGATCATTCTTGAGATGTTTCAGCAGCTTAATTGGAGTTCACCTGTGGTAAATTCAGTTGATTGGATATGATGTAAAAAGGCATACACCTGTATATAAGGTCCCAGGGTTTACAGTGCATGTCAAAGCACAAACCAAGCATGAAGACAGAGGAATTGTCTGTAGACCTTCGAGACGGGATTATCTTGAGGCACAAGGCTGGGGAAGGTTACAGAAAAATTTCTGCTGCTCCGAAAGTTCCAATGAGCACAGTGGCCTCCATCATCCGTAAGTGGAAGATGTTTGGAACCACCAGGACTCTTCCTAGAGCTGGCCGGCCAACTAAGCTGAGTGATCGGGGGAGAAGGGCCTTAGTCATGGAGGTGATCAATAACCCGATGGTCACTCTGTCTGAGCTCCAGCGTTCTCCTGTGGAGAGCCTTACAGAAGGACAACCATCTGTGCAGCAATGCACCAATCAAGCCTGTATGGTAGAGTGGCCAGACAGAAGCCACTCCCTGCCTGGAATTTGGCATCTGAAGGACTCTCAGACCATGAGAAGCAATATTCTCTGGTCTGATGTGACTAAAATTGAACTCTTTGGAGTGATTGGCAGGCAGTACGTTTGGAGAAAATCAGGCACCGCTCATCACCAGGCTAAAACCATCCCTATAGTGAAGTATGGTGGTGGCAGCATCATGCTGTGGGGATGTTTTTCAGACTAGTCAGGATAGAGGAAAAGATGAATGCAGCAATGTACAGAGACATCCTGAATGAAAGCCTGCTTTAGAGTGCTCTTGACCTCAGACTGGGGTGACGGTTCATCTTCTAGCAGGACAATGACCCAAAGCACACCACCAAAATATCAATGGAGTGGCTTTACAACAACTCTGTGAATGTCCTTGAGTGGCCAGAGCCCAGACCGTAATCCTATTGAACATCTCTGGAGAGATCACAAAATGGCTGTACACCATCGCTTCCCATCCAAACTGATGGAGTTTGAAAGTTACTGCAAAGAGGAAAGACAGATGTGCCATGCTTGTGGCATCAAATTCAAAAAGACTTGAGGCTGTAATTGCTGCCAAAGGTGCATCAACAAAGTATTAAGCAAAGGCTATGAATACTTGCGTACATGTAATTTTTCAGGTTTTTTATTTTTAATAAATTTGCAACAATTTCAAAAAATCTTTTTTCACATTGTCATTATGGGCTATTGTGTGTAGAATCTTGAGGAAATAAATGAATTTAATCCATTTTGGAATAAGGCTGTAACAAAAAACATGGAAAAAGTGAAGCGCTTTCCGAATGCACTGTAAATCAAACCTAATATTAACGTCTTATGACATTGTGTGTCTGCTGGGATGTTATGTAGCCATTGACTTCCATAGTAGGAAAAACAAATATCATGGAAGTCAATGGTTACAGGTTTTCAGCACTTTTTAACAGAAGAAAGAAACTCAAACAGGTTTGTGACAAGTGAATGATGAGTAAATGATGACTGAATGTTCAGTTTTGGTTGAAACTATTCCTTTAAAAGCAATGCCTCAGAAGAGATATTTGGTCTAAAATGGTTGTGCATCATGACAGTGATGGACAACGTGATAGATAATTCGATAGAAAGACCTTTTTCTTTCTGTTGTATCCTAATTGTGACGGTGTTCTCCACTCACACTATATTGGCCTGTGTTTCATTACAGGCGAAAAGCCATACAAGTGCTCATGGGAGGGGTGCGACTGGCGCTTCGCCCGCTCCGACGAGCTAACGCGCCACTTCAGGAAGCACACGGGGGCCAAACCTTTCCAGTGCTCCGTATGTAGCCGTTGCTTCTCCCGATCGGACCACCTGGCCCTCCACATGAAAAGACACCAGAACTAGAGGCGCCCGCTCTCGTTGTTCTGACGGTGCTGCGGGAGGGCAATCAGGACCTCTGTTGATGATACTAATTAGGATTTGGGTGTGTTGGTTAATCTCGGGTTTTGGCAGTTCATCAGGTACAACAGGACCAAACCCTGCCGTCGGTACGGCTCCTGTGGTCATAAAAACCAGCTAATTGATGAGAACTTGGCTCGATGGCCATATGGGACATTCTTTTGACATGTTTGTTTGTTTCTTCATTTGTCTGCATATTTTGAGGCCATTATTTAGGACTACTTTTAACGTGCCTTTTTTACCTTGTAGAATTGAGGTGCCACATAAAAATGTAAAAAAAAATTAAGATCGTGTGAGCAGTTTTAGTTAACTGTAAAGGAACATTCTGGGTTTAATACAAGTTTAGCTTAATTGACATCATTTGTGGTGTAATGTTGAATACCACAAGATTGCAGTGCTGGATGGAGCACACAAAATCAAACACTTGATTGCGTTGGAGAAAAAATGCCCTATTAAAGTATTACAGTGAAGAAAATTTGACAATTTTAGCTCAGTTAAAGAACAAATAAACTTGATTTTTAATGAACTTGAGCTCTTTTTTAGAAAATGTTGTGGTAATTAACAGAACACCTCAAGTTCTGTCAGCTGAGCTTGAAAAGGTAGTTCAGCCCTCGAAAAAAACTATTACCGCACTATTCACTCACGTTAAAGTGGTTCTAAACCCTTGAAAATTTATTTGTACAGTTGAACACAAAACAAAATATTGTGTAGAATGTCAGAATCCAGCAGCTATTGGCATACAAAAAAAAAAATAATATAGAAGTCAATAGTTCTGTTTCCATCCAAAAATGTGAATGAACTTTAAGCGCAAAGCTGGAATATCGCATTAAAAGCCGTGCAAATAAATCACCGTTTCCATCCAATAAGTCAAAGAGAACAAAATCGCCACTTCCTGATTAAATGAGCAAATCTTTTCTTTATTTACTAAATGACTTGCGCTTCAGAAGACAATGCCGACACGCATTGAACGCGCGGTGTCAGTTGAAGGCATGAGCACAGACGCTCTTGATTCTGGAGGTAATTAATAATATAATAACACTAATACTGAAACGGCGAAGGCGTTTTAGAATGACCAAAACAACAGTTCAGATGTTTTACAATGTGCTCAGCCTGCTGGTTTGTCCATCCACACACGTTTTGATCATCACTTGATCTCTTACAACAAAATCACATGATTTTTAAATGTGCATACTTTGTTCGGTAAAAGTGTTTCCATCGTAGTTTATGCGCATCTTTTCTTATTGAATAAAAAGTTTATCATACTCAGTTATACGCATATATTTTTTATACGCATGTCAAAATTAGGTGGATGGAAACTTAGCTAATGGCTGCTACTTTCCAGCATTCTTCAACATACCTTCATCTTCCTTTGTGTTTAACAGAAGAAAGAAACTAATTTTAAGCTGAGCTATCCCTTTAAATTGCACTGAACCCAGAATATATATCGTATATCACAAGGTAAATAATATATTAAAAAAAGAGCTGTAGAGTTGGTTGTAGAACCAATTTGCAGAGCAGTCATGAGAATGTAATCCACGAATGCTGAGTCACAATGTTTTAAGGTCTCTTAAAAGCAGCACTTGATAAGAAACAGCAATTCAGAAATTGGTGCAGGAGCTGGCGGGTAATTAGAAAATTAAATGTAGCTTCATAACACCAAAGAGTTGGATCAAGTCCAAACTACGATATATTTCGAAGAGGATTCGCTTTGCGGAAGCAACATGTTTTAAACGAGCACAATCTAATGATTGATTGTTAATTCTTGTGCTTTACTGAAATGCAATAAGTGGTACAAATGCTGTATTTTTTTCCTGGAAAGAGGAGAGTTCAGATATCGGTTACTTCCATAGTTGTTTATTTTTTTCTTACTATGCATTTGTTTGGGATAAATGATAGCTTTAAATGTACAGTAAATATGACGTGTATTTATTTTGCACATTTTATTTCTTATTTTTTATCAAATGTAACTCGATGCTTACATGAAATGTGCACCGGGTTACTGGGAAGTGGTTTTAGAAATCTTTGTTCAAACTAATAGTGCTCTAAATGGCTGCATTATGTGGAACAATGTGGCAGCTGATTGTTTACATTAGTTGGTTTGGCTTATGGTGTGTGTTACATCTGTATGTGTGGCCTCATAAAACCTCTTATTTTCCATTACAGTAATAAAAATGTTTTCCGCCTTATTTTTCAGAGATTGCAAATGCATAACAGAAGGGACTCGTTACTGATGACAAGCTGGTGTTGTTCCTGAAATGGAAGTAAAATAGATTGGGGAGCATATGGAGGTTTTTTTTTTGTTTGTTTGTTTGTTTGGTCTTTTTTTTATCTGAGGTAATGTAATATGAGGACTCACAGTGTTTATACAGCTATATGAAAAAATAAAGAGACAAATCTTGACTTGACATTTGTAAGATTCTCAGAATTTACATTTCATAGCAGTGTGTCTGAATGCTTTATTTTGCAAACTACTGATGACATTTCTTCTGAATTTCAAATAAAAATGTTAGCATTTAAATTATTTTTGCTTAAAATAACAAAAAATGTTTTCAGACAGGAGTATATTCCTGTTTAAACAAAAGAGTCAATATATCAATATGGAATAGCAATATTTGCTATTCTGGCCAATTGTACGGTGGTCGAGAGAGCTTAATATGCTGTAATTTAAGAAAGCACATGCAATTACAGTACAAAAAACACCAGCGAATTAAGAAACGATCATCATCAATTTCACAGCACACGTGTTGCAAATTCTCACAACACAAACAACTGAAGAAACGAGAAACGTGCTGCATTTTGTCACAATGCAAACAACTGAAGAAACGCGCTGCATTTTGTCACAATGCAAACAACTGAAGAAATGTGCTGCATTTTATCACAACGCAAACAACTGAAGAAACGAGAAACGTGCTGCATTTTGTCACAACGCAAACAACTAAAGAAACGCGCTGCATTTTGTTACAACACAAACAACTAAAGAAACGCGCTGCATTTTGTTACAACACAAACAACTAAAGAAACGCGCTGCATTTTGTTACAACACAAACAACTAAAGAAACGCGCTGCATTTTGTTACAACACAAACAACTAAAGAAACGCGCTGCATTTTGTCACAACGCAAACAACTAAAGAAACGCGCTGCATTTTGTCACAACGCAAACAACTAAAGAAACGTGCTGCATTTTGTTACAACACAAACAACTAAAGAAACGCGCTGCATTTTGTCACAACGCAAACAACTAAAGAAACGCGCTGCATTTTGTTACAACACAAACAACTAAAGAAACGCGCTGCATTTTGTTACAACACAAACAACTAAAGAAACGCGCTGCATTTTGTCACAACGCAAACAACTAAAGAAACGTGCTGCATTTTGTTACAACACAAACAACTAAAGAAACGCGCTGCATTTTGTCACAACGCAAACAACTAAAGAAACGCGCTGCATTTTGTTACAACACAAACAACTAAAGAAACGCGCTGCATTTTGTTACAACACAAACAACTAAAGAAACGCGCTGCATTTTGTTACAACACAAACAACTAAAGAAACGCGCTGCATTTTGTTACAACACAAACAACTAAAGAAACGTTCAGTCAAACCAATGAAGATCGTTTCTTAATTTGCTGGTGTTTTTTGTTATTGCATGTGTTTTCGTAATGTGTTTTGCAGCGCATTAAACTCTCTCGGCCACCGTACAAATGTCATTTTCTGAAAAAAAAGAAGCTCTAAATAAATAAATAAATAAATAAATAAATAAATATATATATATATATATATATATATATATATATATATATATATATATATATATATATATATATATATATATATATATATATATGTATGTATGTATGTATTGGAAGAAATGTTATCAGACCTTTATAGAATAAGAAATATTTTAGATATTTATACTCACTTATTAGGTGTGGGTTTTAGAGTAAAATGCTAATAATTGTTTTCTTCTATAACACTTGGACAGATACAATTTTTCCAAATGTTAAATTATATATACATTACATTTTGCTCAAACCCATATCTAATAAATTCAGTAAATCTTGAGAAAATGAGAATTTCTTGAGCAATCTCTTATTTTTTTCTGTAGCTGTATGATTAAAAAAACAGAGGAAGAACACATGGCTCTGTCCAAGATTTGCAACTAGAAGTTCTTCATTTTGTGACCAAAACCGAAAGAGAAAAAGTCTAATTGCTGTAATTAAAAGGTTCAGACTGCATAAGATTAAAATGTTAAACACACCCAGTAATCACTCTAATTTGCAGCACTTAGATGAGTACAGTTAATGTTAAATGCGTACACTATTACGGTTATTAGACTTAATATGGAGGCAAATCTTTAAAGTCGCAGTCTGTCGGGTTAGACTGGAGTGTCCCGTCGTCCTGGCTCACATGTGATTAGGTGAATAAATGGAGGTGTGGTTGCAGTTGATAATGCGGGCTGTCAGATTTTAAGTCGCCGGGTTGCAAGTGTTGAGTGGTAACACCCAATTAAATTGATACTATAATTATCTCGCTTGTATACAAATCACTGGATAACAGCAGAAAGGCTTCAGTCATGGAAATAACCTGACGTTTTCATAATGAATTATTTTCGGCGGTATGATGTTATTTTTCTGAATCATTTCTTATATAAGCAGTCATCACTGAAGATTTCAATTCAGTGTTTTTTCTTTCCTGGCTTATTTGTAGATACTACTGCACTGTAAAAAGAAATCCTTGTTGCCTTAAATTTTTAAGCTGAATGAATTAGCCTTATGAGTCCATTGAACTTATATTATGTTAAACTCAGTGAAAACAACTGGAGTAACTTAAAAATTAAGTTAGAACATGATTAACTTAGTTTTGATAAGTTACAATGACCTAAAATATGTGCTGTCAGGACTAATCGATCATTTAATTTTTTTACAGTCTGTATATTGACACTATCCGTAGCCGTTTTATTAATTAAAGAAACGTTTTTATTTAGTTGTTGTACATTGTAATTGTTAAACCATGGTAAACTCAAACCTCAATGGTTGTGCTAAATTAGCCTTAGCTAAACCATGTTTGAAGCTAAAGACTGTTAATACAATTAGTATGTCAATACAAATAGTAATTACCTCACAAAAATGTACTACTGTATAATAAAACCAAGGTTAATTTGTGTATTTATGCTAAGTCTCAGGACATAACAGACGCTATCATCTAGAATCAGCCCCACATAAGAACAAACAACAAATAACCCAAAATGTCCATCAAATTAACTACAGATATCACAGTTACTCTGCCTTGTATGGTCAGATGATGTAGGATTATTTACTATTTACTTTACCAAATACTACTACAATTTTCAAGTAAAATAGAAGGTCACTATTGTTGAATCTGCTATAGCCTAGCTAATCTGTGTGGGCTTATTTAAGCAAAAGTTAGCATGCTAGCTATGATAGGTCTATAGCAAACACATTTCGGGTGTATTATTTTCAGAATCAGCTCTAACATAAACAACATATTCTAAACTTTACCTCCCAAAATAAATGTGCAGATTTACTGTACCTTCATGAGTGCAGTACACTGTAGGCTATGCTAACAAGTATTTTGACAGTAATGAGTAGAATTATGCAATATTTTGTCAATAAATCCACTAAATTAACTACAGATATCACAGTTACTCTGCCTTGTATGCTCAGAAAAGACGATGTATGATTATTTACTATTTACTTTACCAAGTACAACTTTCAAGTAAAATATAAGGTCACTTTTGTTAAGACTTTTATAGCCTAGCTAATCTGTGTGGGCTCATTTGAGCAAAAGTTAGCATGCTAGCTATGATAGGTCTGTAGCAAACACATTTTCGAGTGTATTATTTTCAGAATCAGCTCTAACATAAACGACATATTCTGAACTTTACCTCCCAAAATAAATGTGCAGATACTGTACCTTCATGAGTACTGCAGGCTATATGCTAACAAGTCTTTGGACAGGAATGAGTAGAATTATGCAATATTTTGTCAATAAGTCCACTAAATTAACTACAAATATCACAGATTATAATCTGCCTTGTATGCTCAGATGATGTAGGATTAATTATTATTTATTTTACCAAATTCTAGTACAATTTTCAAGTAAAATATAAGGTCACTATTGTTGAGACTTTTATAGCCCAGCTAATCGGTGTCGGCTCATTTAAGCAAATGTTAGCATGCTAGCTATGATAGGTCAAGCAAACACATTTCAGGTGTTTTACAGTATTTTCAGGATCAGCTCTAACACAAGCAACAGATTCTGGACTTAACCTACCAAAATAAATGTGCAATTATACTATACTGTACCTTCATGAGTACTGAATGCTAACAAGTCTTTGGACAGGAATAAGCTGAACTATGCAATTTAGTCAATTAATGTACAAGCTTCAAGTAAAATACGAGACTTAACCACTTCTGAGGTTGATATTGTCTAGCTTTCAGTTTACACTTCATCTCTGTTGGCACTTTAGCAAAACTTAGCATGCTAAGTTAGCACACAGACATTAGTGCACCTCAGGATGTACTGTAGCCTTGACTGACCAAACAGACTGCTATTTGATTATTAGGGAATGCCAGCTATACCTTTAAGGATCTTTACGTTATGTAATAAATGTTAAAAAAAACATTAGCCCAACTGCTTTGTCTCTGAGGAAGATTGTTATCGTGAAGCCATTGCCTTCATGTTTCTTTGAAATGCCTTATGTCAATAGGGAACTCATTTATTTTCTTTCATGGAAAGGAACAATAGTTTAATTCACTATTTGACCTGACATTTAGATGATCTTTGCAGATGAGAGTATGGATCAAACAGTAGCTCAGCTGTGATCCTCTTTAGTGAATGCCATTTACTGAAAGCACTTATAGGATCACTGTGATGTTGCTTATCCCCTTAAGGGAAAGTTATTCCCACAAAATCACTCTGGTATGAAAACAAAATCAATGGAAATGTTTCACGCAACACAAATTTATACTTTGTTCATCTGACTAAAAGCTTTCTGTAGAATTCTGTGCCCTCATATCGTGTCGGTAAAAACATTACAGACGTTTGGGGCTGGTGGGAGTTTTTTAACTTTTTATAATCAAAACTTTTAAAGAGCTGTTTTTACCTGTAATATTCATTCATTGATTTTCTTTTTTTTGGCTTAGTCCTTTTTGTTAATCAGGGGTCGCCACAGTGGAATGAATCTTAGCAACTTAGCATATGTTTTACACTGCAGATGCCCTTCCAGCTGCAACCCAACACTGGGTAACACCCATACACACACTTTCACACATACACTATGGCCAATTTAGTTTATTCAATTCACCTATAGTGCATGTCTTTGGACTATGGGGGAAACCGGAGCAGCCAGAGGAAACCCACGCCAACACGGGGAGAACATGCAAACTCCACACAGAAATGCCAACTGACCCAGCCGGGGCTCGAACCAGTGACCATCTTGCTGTGAGGTAAAGCTGGAAAAGTGAAATTTTCAATCTTCAATCACACATAATTCTTCAGAAGTCCTAATTATATTATATTATATTCTGTTATATGCTGACATGGTGTTTAAAAATATTTCTTTAAATAAATTTGAAATATAATTATGCTGTAATTTTACTTTTGATAAATTTCAATTTTTATTTGGATAAAAACTTATTCCAAATTATTTCTAAAATCATTCAATCATACCACATTTTTAACATACATTTCTTATTGAGACTACTGTTTGCATAAGTGAAGTTTTGCAAACAAATTTCGAGAGAAGCATGTGATATGATTGATTGGGCTGGTCCCTCATCCGCAATGAGTAATAATCCGACTGATCCAAGTCTACAATCTTAAGTTTAACCACCTTGAAGAGGTGGTCTCGGTACGCTTTCAAACAAACCCTGGAGCGGTTCCTTTGTGGTGAGAACAAGACCCAAACTAGAACAGACCCACCCGCAAAAGGTGCTGCGCCTTTTTGGACTAATCCAGCTGCCGTAGTGCAATGCTTTGTGCATTGTTTTGTAATATGTGTTGACAGCGCTTTACCTACCATTTTAAACAGAGAGAGAGGGTAAAACGTTACCTGATGAATTGTTGGTAATATTTTCGGAAGATGACGTTGTCGCAGTTTAGCTATATTCATTCCTCCTGAAGTGACTTGGGATGCGCTTGTGCCGTAACGATGCATTAAAACATTGTTTTCCAGCCACAGCCGCACTTCATTCTGGAAATGTATACTTTGTCTGAAGTGCTGTATATAAACTATATAATATACTATGATCAGGGATACAATCAGCCAGCGCAGTCGTCCCTCCATAGTAAAAAGCGACATTTTGTGTCTGCCGGTTTGTTTACTTGCAGGAGTTCCATTGGCATTTCCCGCACGTTAATTCTGACCAATCAAAAAGCAGTTTAGGAAATACCAATGAGTGACGTGGATTTGGTCACATGACTGCATTTTGGTTCTTTTCAACTGGTTCGGACCAAAGCAATCAGTGTGGTGTGAAAAGGACCCATAAACGGCAGAAAATGAATCACTTGTTGCCCTTGGTCCGGAGTGAATAACAAAGTCATAAAACATAGCAATTTTTTGTTATTTTATGCAAAAAAAATAAATAAATTACATTTTTATTTTGAATTTGAAAGAAATATAAGCACTTTACAGAATGAAATTAAATTAATATTTACTAAAAACACTTAGCTATGGTCTCTAGCTCTGTCATAGCTCTAATTATAGTCAAATTAATTACATATGTTAAAGTATAAAAAAGTTAATTTAAATATGTTAAAGTAAATGTAAATACACACGTTTTTGCCGATGTGTTCCATACAAAATGCAAGTTTATTAACTTCCATGCCTCCGATTAGATTATCAAACAAGTATAATGTGTAACCTCAATTTCAATTCACAGCTCAATCTTCTGGAAAAAAGAAAGAAAGAAAAACACAGAGAATAGCAAAAAAGCACAGAATACTTCGACAACTTCTGGAGAAGCAAAATAAAGCTGAAACACTTTGAACCTCTGAAATGATCGGGACGTGACATAATCCTCCAATAGGATCCAACGAGAAGGGAAACCCATTGAAGTGTAGCAGGGTAAAATATTTCACAACTTTACAGTAAAACTGAAGGAAAAAAAACAAAAGCTCTGAATATATTTACAATACACACACTATACATAAATACAAGAAAGATAATTACAGAATATCAGCAAAACAAGAAACAAAGGCCATCGAGTAAATACTTGATTCCAAAGAAAGTAAAGTAAATACATAAACAATATTTTACAGAGACTTGAGGGTTGGGGGGAAATGCTGTTCGCGGAGGAATTACACCATACCACCGGTGTCTTAACATTCAGAATATTTCCATAACTGGGGACGCATGAGAAGTCGTTCACGTGACTTTAGGAAGTCAGAGGTAAACTAAAGTCCTGTTTATTAAGCAAATGTGTCCTTTCATGGAGAGTAATACCATATAAATCTTATGCAGCTTCCATAGGAGACACATAAAGAATGTTCAACAAACACCGACCGGGATATTTACAGCTTCAGAATGCTTTCGTAATGGTTCATAAGGCTCAGTGCATTTCAAGGAACAGATCTTTGTGGGACTAAACCAGGGAAAACGTAACTTCCTGTACGTGCGATTCTTAATAATACTAGGCACTCGTCATTATTGCATAACTTTGACCCTGTTTGCCTTTACAAAATTATGCCACAAAAATAGTAAGAATGCCAAACGGGAGGGAAAGTAATGCAAAATTGAATATAACAACCCATTACTTTGTTTTTAAAGGGGCTGTATGTTAGAATTTACATGTATTAATTGCTCTTGCATTAAAAACTTGAAATGCAACAAACAAGATATCAAGAATCAAGATATCGCTTGACCTTTTAGGTTGTCTAAACTAAAAAAAAAAGTCTTGCTGCCTTAAATATTTTAGTTCAATCAAATTACATCAATCAAGCTGACTAAAAATATTAAGTTAAACTTTGTATAACTTGATTTTTTTGTTGAAACCTGAATAACTTATTAAAATAAGTTAAAGCAACATAACAATATTTGTTGTCTTGACATTTTGTTATTCATTTTTTTAGTGTAAAGTCTGAATTTATGTTAAAAACCAATGTTATCTCACGGCAAATTGTTACTGATTTAGTGGCAAATTCGTATGAATTAGATCTTATTCGTATTTTACTACAGTTTGCTCATCGCCCAATGATGATTGGGTTTAGGGGTGGGGTTTGGAGCCACACCTCCTTTTAGAAGTCGTATATTTTCGTATGACTGAACTGGTATGAATTCATAGGAATTAGCCACTTTGCTGACAAAATATAAAATTATCGAAAATTTAATAAAACGTTTATTTCTGAATTCCACTTACAGCCCCTTTAATGAACTGAAATCTTATTGGGATAATATTAATAACTATGTTTTAGAAACAATAAAGCTCGATACTTGAATACTGTTTTGGGAACTTGCGTTTCATTTAATTGTTTTTGTTTATTCACATTTTTGAGTCAATACAAAATGATAATTATTAAAAATGAGGCAGCGCTGCCTGAATACTGTGATGAGCGGAACATTTCATTTCATTATTCATAAAAACTGCAAACCGGTTGCAAACGAGAGTCAAAACCGGTCCAACAAGTGCGCTTGCATGGATAGTTCAGTCAAAAATGACAGTTCCAACCCGATAGGAAAACATAACATATCTACACCGTAGCAAAAGAGAGGCTAATTAAAATGAATCCATACAACCTCATTTATGATAACAATAAAGAGTGGACGAGAGAGAGAGATTGTGCTGCTATAGGTGAGCTTCTGAAATAAAGGAGAAAAGCTTTGGCAATGATACAAGATGGTCAACGATAAATGGTTGAGAAACATGTAATGTGATATTTTTGCTTGACCACAAGACAATATTTTATGTCTCTAAAGACACACTATTGTAACTGACACGAAAAAAGTCTGAACCACAAATGAAGTACTTGAGCTGAGTGTTTTTGTGACTGTCCATGCACTGCCCTGATTTTGCAATTTGCGCCATCAGGATTGTCTGCACAGTTTGTGAACAGGCCCGTTTTTATAATTCTGAAATTGAACATGTCTACTATAAATGTGGTCAAAGAGTAAAGAACAAAATGTGAGCCTGAAACACTTATGTTGCAAGGGTATGTTTTTATGAATAGCCAAAATGATTTTTTGGGTCAAAATTGGGAATTTTATTTTATGATATAAATAGTTGTGTCCAGGGGCGATTCTAGCATTGACATGTTGGGGGGGCTAAGTTAAAGATGAAGAGCGGGTGGGGGGAAGGGAGTATGGAGTGGTGAAAAGCGAGTCAGAGAAGACCGGGGGAGGTGGGCACATGGTTTTTGGGGGGAACTACATGGTTGCATATGGTTGTGTCTCTTTCAAATATTATACTATCCTAACAAACAGTAAGTCAATGGAAAGCTTATTAATTCAGCTTTCAAATACTGTAAACATTTAAATTTCCCAAAATTGACCCTTATGATTGGTTTTGTGGTCCAGGCCCACAAATCGCAAAACAGCAACAGATTTAGGTGACTCCACAAAAGTTTAATATCATCCATGTTTTCAGTGCCCTGAAACATACTTTTTGGATAATGGGTTACAGAGCAGACAATCTCTAAACGACACCCCATGCAAGAAGGGTAAGTAAGGAAAAATTGAGAATTAACAACCCATTACTTTGTTTTAAAGAGGCTACATGTTAGCATTTACATATGGTAATTGTTTTTGCATGAAAAACGTATTGAAAAAAAAAACAAGATATCCCCTGACCTCTTAAGTTGTCTAAAGTCTAAATTTATGTTAAAAACCAATGCTGTTTTACGGTAAATCATAACGTTTTGATTTAGTGACAAATTCGTTTGAATTCGATCTTATTCGTGCATTTTAGTACGATTAGTTCATTGCCCAACAATAATTGGGTTTAGGGGAGGGGTTTGGTGCCATGCCTTCTTTTAAAAATCATACATTTTCATTGACTAAACTCACTTGCATTAAAAACTTGTAATGAAACAAACAAAAACATCCTGAAAAAAGATAAAGATAAAAGATATCCCAACCTCTTATCTTGTCTAAACTGTAAAAAGAAAAAAAAAAGTCTTGCTGCCTTAACTTTTTAGTTCAAATCAAATTACATCAATCAAACTGACTAAAAATATTAAGTTAAACTTTGTATAACTTCATTTTTTTGTTTAAACCTGATTAACTTATTAAAATAGGTTAAAGCAACATAAAAATATTTGTTGTCTTGACTTTTTGTCAATTTTATAGTCTAAAGTCTGAATTTATGTTAAAAACCAACGTTATCTCATGGACAATTGTAACTTTTTGATTTAGTGGCATATTCATATGAATTAGATCTTTTTCTTATATTTTACTACAGTTTGCTCATCGCCCAATGTCGATTAGGTTTAGGGGTGGAGTTTATTGCCACGCCTCCTTTTAAAAATGGTACATTTTTGTAGACTAAACTTGTATGAATTCGTACAAACTAGCCAATTTGTTGACAAAATGTCAAAATTTTGCGAAAATGAGCACAAGCTGAAGGCTGCAGTTTACTTTATGACCACCGGTGTCACTAATAAAATGCTTGTTTCTGAATTCAACTTCCAGCCCCTTTAAAGAACTGAAATCTTATTGAGATAACATTAAAAACTATGTTTTAGAAACAAAAAAGCTCGATACTTGAATACTGTTTTGGGAACTTGCGTTTCATTAGATGTAGAGTAGTTTCAATGGAAAATGTTCAATGTCAAAAATGTGGTATTATTGATTGATTTTAAAAAGTTTATTCACATTTTTAAGTCATTATAAAAAAAACACATCATAATTATAGGGAAGTGGGCACATGGTTGTGCGGATAGGCAAAACGCAGCTTTTTGTAAACAATGATTTCTCTTTACTACGTATTTAGAAGAAGAACCCTGCATGTACTGTAACAACAATGACAGGTTACCAAGCTGTGTTTGTGCTACAGGTGCTGCTAAGTTTATTAGCACTATTTGAACAAAACTAGGTAATCCTGTATCAACTACAAGACCAGTAAAGATGCATTAACAGTTTCATGCATCAGGTATTTTTAGATATGTGTGTGCGTTTGCCATTATCTTCTTGTGTTTATGTCTGTATTCCATAGGTCTCAAACTCGATTCCTGAAGAGCCTCAGCTCTGCACAGTTTTGCTCCAGCCCTAATCAAACACAGCTGATCCATCTACTCAAGGTGTTCAAGTCTACTAGAGACTATTAAGCAGGTGTGAGTTGAAGGTGGTTGGAGCTTAACTGTGCAGAGCTGTGGCCCTCCAGGAATTGAGTTTGAGATTGCTGTATTCAGTCATGAGCATGCTCACTGCATTCTTCTTTGATTTTAGAGTATCCCACGGTTGTCTGTGTTTGTTTGCAGTGCCACATATAGGTGTGGAATATATATTACACCCAGTTTGTGTTTCGATCTGGTTTTGAAACAACACAAAAACATGGAGGTAATAACATAGCCTTAGTCACAAGGACAGTGTGCAGACCATTGCAGGTGGAAATACTGAGGTATACTTTGTACCATAACTTGGGCATGAGCAGATTGTGTGAAAACGTATAAATGGGATTGTACAGATTCATAGGAATTAGCATCTAATCTGCCAAAATGTCAAATATTTTCAAACTCTTTTGGAATATTTTGTCATCGTTTACTCATTCATGAGTAATTCCAAGCTTAATCTTGTCTTCATTTGTTTTAATTCCATGAGGTCCAAACTAATTCTGAATATCTTCTTGTCCCAAAGCAGAAAATCCTAGCGTTTAGAACAACATGAAGGTTAAGTAAACGATGACAGATTTTTGGATGAACTATCTCATCTACCTACTGTTCTCTTTTTTCTGATTATATTAGCTAAATGAACGTCTCTGAAAAAATCTGCATATTACGTATAAAGATAATCCCTCATAGTTTTAAAAAAGCCCTATTTTAATAGGTATTTACAGCCTGTAAAACAGAGCGATATCTTTTCACTTTCACATATATTACAACATCTTTAAAAGTATTTTTTTTTGTTTGTACAGAAAATAGCCATAAGCGGATGAAGTGCCCCACATTACAGACACGCTTCAAAATACAGAATATGATGATAAGATACATTGGTGATTAATGTCACGTCTATCTTAAAATAATTACTTCCATACTTCATAAAAACAAGGTGCATGTTATGTTCAAGCCCATATACAACAGAATACACACGTGTGTACACAAATACGCAAACATGGTGGAACATCGTAATACTTCAAAACCAACAAACAAACAAACAAACAAAAATAATAAAATGCTAGAAATGAATTGCTCATCTCTAACGGACAAACGGTTACCAAGTAAAGAATGTTTCTATTGACACAATGTTTCCTTTCACAGCATTTTTGACTTCACTTTCCTATTATTGGTGACCAAAAGTCCCTACATGCCTCAGCGACCGTGATTGATTGTAGATTTAGTCAGCGTGTTTGATCACCAGTGTGCGCCCAAAGTCAATGTCATTTCTAGCAGTATCTAAGAAGCGATTAAATGGCTTTCTGTGGCCACTTAAAAGTGCATATGGATCACAGGACCTTTGACGGCTTATGACAGCTCTCCTTTAAGAAAGAGAGCCGAAAAGCTCAGCGGCACATCATGGAGCTTACAGTGGATATTTCTGGGTACAGTATGTAAAATAATAATAAAAAGTTGTATTCACAAAAGTGTGGTGTATTGCTTCTTTATGGTATCTTGGTTAGTGTAGTGTGTGTCTGTGTGTTTAGGTTAAGAAACTACAGAAATGTAGACAGATGAATGTAATTTCTTAACTAAAAATTGACCAAATATGGCTCAGTAAGTCACTTTCCATCATCATTTCCAACATTATAATGCTTATAAAGGTTTTTTTTTTGTTGTTGTTGTTTTTAAAGGACTTATCAGAGATACCTCTAAGATTCAGTTCAATGTCTGCCCTCTACTGGTGACTTTAGAGATTGTTCAATTGGTTTGATTCTATAGTGTGGAAAAATAAACATTGGTAACATTTGACAATAGGCATGGGACGATAAACGTTTTCAAGGTATATCGCAGTTTGGAAGTCACGTTTTTAAAACCGCCAAAATGTTCTGCTATACCATTCCTTTGGTATATGTAAGATTTTTTTATTTTGTTTTTAGGACAACAGTATCTCCAGCAGAAATAAGATCCAAAGATGTCATTTTAAATGGTAAAGATATCAGTGTTTTTGAAACTAATGAAGGCAGCAGAAGTCAATGATTCATTTGAATTATTTAGCCTGACATGTTTACTGCTCCAAAATTTTTTAAATGTTTCTCAAAATAAAATATATTGTGTTCAAAGGGGGGAAAGTTTTAGTTTTTTACCCAGATATTAAAAAAGAATATATTTCAGAGCAGTAATCACAATAACATGAAACCGTTATATTTTAATCCAAGGTTATCATACCATCAGAATCATATACCGGCCCATGCCTACTTGACAATACGTATTATTAATGCATTAGTTAACAGTGAACAATTCTTTAACAGCACTTAATAATCTGGGTTAATGTGCATTTCTGGAATCACTAATAGCCTACATTTGCCATCAAGTTGTATAAACATGGTTTGTTCTGAATACTGTATTATAAATGATGTATCATAAAAACAATACAATTATGTTTTACCAATTACATTGATTTATAAATGCCATTCAAAGGTTTTCCAATAAGATTAAAAAGGAATACATTAACACTTTATTACAGCATGTATTAAATTGATTACAAGCGAAAGTAGGGAAATTTGTATTATAGAAGATTTGTATTTCAAATAAATGTTGTATTTGTTCTCCAAATTGTTGATTAGAAATTTCAATTCATCAATTTAAAGTCATAATCAAAGTTATGACTACAATTATATGCCTATAAGTCAAAATATTAAGCCATACAAAGTTGATATCATTTTTATGGCTTGTTTTTTGGTTATAGTTCATTTAAGAGACTTTTTTTTTTTTAAATCATTATAAATTCTTACAGACCCCGGTCTTACATGTCAGCAGTGTGCACTGTTAGTTCATTGTTACCTAATGCACAAGCTAATTGAAGTGTGATGGGAATAATTAGCAAATGGATGTTTGCAAAGACTTCGCCTGATGCATTAACACAGTACTTAGTAAATACGAAAAAAAAATCTAAAAAGCAGTGCTTTTTTACTGACCATAAATGGCGCCAAGGCTTCATAGTTCAAAAGCAATCTCACAAAAGAAAAGAAACAAGAGGACATTCAACAGATTTCTCCAGCGTACTCTACAAAGAGACTAACACCTTCAAAATGTGGCAGCTAGAAAACCACTATAAATAGAAGAGGTATCTGGATTACACAAAACAAAGCGGCGCTGAGAGAAATCCAAGGTCTTGTCCATGTTTTAAAGCCAACTGATGTAGGTTGATACTGTTTAAGGATGAGAGCCAGACCAGATCAGCAGGCGTATATATTGCTCTTCTGACTCAATTTACTGCTCTGAGCAAACCCTCATCCTCCAAAAAATACTCATTTAAAGGGCTTTTCATACTTTGATAGTTAAACCAAGGTTATCCCAAATTCAGGATATCATACATTTCATACAACTTATTCACTCAAGGTTTTTCCATCAAATACTTATGTTTCACACTGTACAATCCCAAACTGTGGTTTTACATCATGGCATATTTACATTGATTAGACATATAAAGTTTACATATGATTTTGTGGATCTGCACATTATCCTCATTTAAAAAACGGAAATGATTTTTTATACTACTAATCTAGTTGAAATATTCTATTTTATTCAATTCAGGCACCGCAATGCCAGATTAACAGCCCAAAAGGGGCGCTAATCCTACTGATTGGCCTTCTGAAAGACAACTTCAGCCTCACAGCTTCAAAAACATTGTATTGTTCGCAAATCATGCGTATGAAATTGGAAATGTTCCAATCTGTTCCAAAAAATTTCATTGGAAGCTGCTGATTAATTTAGGCGTTGCTTGTTTTTTTATGTAAGTATGAGGATATGAACTGCTCCGAATAGAAAATCATGCTTTTATCTTAAGATTACAGTAATTATGACATACATTAACAGTCATTTCAGTAACTGCCGAAGTCATTTCAGTAAACAAAACCATTTTGTCATGATTGTGTCAAAATTTCAATATGGTTGTGGTTTATACCCAATATACTATATATCTATGGTTTATCCTTAAAATTGGATTGGTTTTAATACATTTGTAGTCATTTTGAGAATTTTGTATAATTAAAATAAGGAGTAGTATTTGGTTTCTTATTAGCCCGTTGAGCAAATCAAAATAAGATCTGTAAATTGCTAAAACAACACATGTTTTATGTAAACTTTGTGGTTTTCAAGTGCTCTGAACTGGTGAAACATTCAAAGCCTTTGAAAAGGTTGCCTTCTCCCATTATTAACTCTGGAGCAGAGATATCTCACATCTTAAATGCTATGAATGCGAAACAACAGTCCTTTATCCAAGGTTAAATTCATTGTTAGACAGGTGACAGACAACCCAGGTTTAAGCGAAGTGTGAAAAGCCCTCAATTACTGAGTTGGTGCAATGAAATGAAGACAAATGTGGAGAGTAGACAGCAAAAGCCTATTGTTTTGTCCGTTTATCAAAATCAATCAGTTTAAAATCAACAGCTGGAAAAAACAGAAGACCCTAAAAGAAAATTTCGATAGGTTGGTTGTTGTGTAATCTCATTCGCTGGTGTGTTGACCTGTAAACGGCAATCTCTGGAATCAAAAGTCTCTGTCATCAGAAGAACAACTTCATCTTCCTCAGATGTGTCCGGCTCTTGATGTTCCACAAAAAAGGTAAATATTTAAGAAAAAAAAAAAAAGATGTGCAAGCAAACCGTTCCACGAAGCCGTTCCACGCTGCATTTCTTCACATTGTAAATGTTGAGTAAGAAGCAGCCATGTTTAAACAGAACGAAAGTATGATTCGGAAAGAAAAAGATAAATCAGGAAAGAAAGCGTTTGCCCGAGTGAAATATTCCTTTGAACACAAATGAAACGATCAACATCCTGGACTCCAAAATGCGTAGCTGAGCCTCGTCTCTTCCTGAATGGACCCTGTTTAGCTCTGCAATTGTGGGGAAAGCATTATAATCCTCCGTCTTCTGCTTGCTCTTTTATCCTCTCTGGATGTTTATGAGGAGCAGGGATAGCCATTTGTGTGTCCAGCCCAGCTGAACAGTATTGGGGGAGATCCAGCTCTCCTGTGTGTGTGTATGCATGCGTGTATGTGTGTGTGTTCAGACCAGCATGTGTCTCCGGCGGTGCAGGGCCAGATGGTCTGAGCGAGAGAAGCTTCGGTCGCAGTCTCCGCACTTAAAGGGTTTGACCCCAGTGTGTTTGCGGTAATGCCGTGTTAACTCGTCCGAGCGGGCGAACTTCCATGTGCAGCCGTCCCAGGTGCACTTGTATGGCTTCTCACCTGGTGGAGAAAATGGATCACATTTCAGAATTTAGCAAATAAAGTCAATCATAAAGTAATATAAAATCAATCAGGATTGGTTAAAGGGATTGACTTCTATTGACTTACATATTATGAAAAACTAATACTATGGAAGTCAATGGTTACAGGTTTCCAGCTTTCTTCAAAATATCATCTTGTGTGTCCAACAGAGGAAAATAAATCTCAAGCAGGTTATGAGAAAGTGAAGGGAGCGTGAATGATGACAGATTTCTCATTTTTGGGTTAACTACCCCTTTCATTTGAAACAATTAGGGGTGTGCGATATTTATCAGGCCCGTAGCCGGGGGGCTTCAGGTGGTTTGAAAGACCCACCCCTCGATGACAAAGGTCCAGAATTTGTCCATAACATTCATTTGTCCTATTTTGACTGCTACACCATCAGAAATTGTGAAAAAATAAACATATTGAAAAAGGCTTTAAGACCAAGCCGAATTCTCTGTTGACCGTCACATAGGTGTGACTTTAGCTAATCAGTTTTGGCCAGTGCAAACAATTATTTTTCATAAGTCAATGAGTATCATGACTCTTTTATTATTATTAGGTTTTAATTTTTATTATTCAAAAGGCAAAAATCTGACTAAGGAAAGTTGAATGTGCTGACTGGTTTATTTGCTAATAAATGACAATAGGCTAGTTTTTTTTATTGTTTAAAACTTTAACAGATTGATTTTTTTCTAATGATGGGTGTTTCCTAATGATGGGTTGCAGATGGAAGGGCATCCACTGCGTCAAACATATGCTGGATAAGTTGGCAGTTCTTTCCACTGTGGCGACCCCTGATTAGTAAAGGGACTACGCCGAAAAGAAAATGAATGAATGAATGATAAATTTGAGTTTTAAAAATATGTTTATTCACATTTCTTTATTTAAAATCTTTAGGAAATATTTTGGTACATCAAAAAGTGTGATTATGATGACCATCCGACAAGCGAATCAATAGTGCTTAAAATGTCACTAAATGCAGTATTTAAATCTCATAAAATTTCTCATTAAATAGAAAATGAGGCGTATAACTCTAGAAAGGTCCACATTTTGAGAAAAAAAAAACACCCCTTTCACCAGGCTGGCTACGAGCATGTTTATTGTCTGTGATATCATAATTGTGATTTTAACTGTGTAAACTGTGATAAATCAATTACGCAAATATAAAAAACATTACAAAATAACACTTCTCTAGAGTCAAAAAGCATTAAACTGTAAATTGCATTTATTTTCCTACTTTTTTGTTGTCGTTTCCAGCCTAGAATATTTAAAAAATATTACTATTTTTGTGTTTTGAAAATATTTTTTAATGATATAATACTTTATTTATTCAGACTTGGTAAATTTACTAAAGGACACCAAAATCTGAAGAATGCCAGTCAAGTTTTTAACTATTATTATTATTTATTTATTTTTAAGATTTATTTTTTGGCATGTTTGTCTTTATTTGACAGGACAGTAGATTGACAGAAAGTGAAGTGAGAGAGAGAGGGGGTTAGGATTGGGAAAGGTCCCGAGCCGGGAATTAAACTCAGGATGCTCAGAGCCCTGCCACACCATATGTCAGCGCACTAACCACTGGGCTAGGGCTGTGCGATTAATCAAAATCAAATTTTCAATTCGCAATTTGAAATGTTGTCATTAGTTAAATCGCAAGAGGCTGTGATATGAAATTTATATATATTATTTAATTTCCCCCACCCAGAGCAAATGCATGATTGCTTTGTGTGTGTGTGTGTGTGTGTGTGTGTGTGTGTGACAGTCTTACTAGCCAACTGAGCAAGCTTTCTTTCATTCTGCCAAATCAGACTAGCACAACTGAACAATGTGGAACGGCCACAATAAAAAAAAAAAAACACAAACAGGAAAACGCGGACAAGTGGGATGGTGGCGTCTGCCGCTTCAGAAGCATTAATAGATGAATTAATATCATAGAAAAACAGCATTGGTATTATGGGAATATTTTGATTTCAAAATCACAGACACAGAACAAAAACAGGTCATTTTTAAGAGCTGTCGCAGAATTGTTGCCACGACTTGACTACAAAATTAAATCACAAATCAAATCACAATATCTGTCAAAAAAAAAATTGCAATTACATTTTCCCCAAATCGCATAGCCCCACACTGGGCTATTGCGCCAACTAACTATTAATTTTAATAAAGGGTTTAATCATTCACTCATTAAGGCAGAAACTTCCAGCAAGGTACAGGTATTTGAAATTTAGAGTGACGGTTATTTATCCATGATAAGCCAAATATTGCTTCATTGTAGATACTGAAAACATCTCAAACAATACTAAAAGTTTTTTCCCAATATTATTGCACAACCTTAGAATCAAGACACCTTAAACTGAATGAAATGGCTGAAACTACTATACACAGACTGAATTTGACTGCCAACTAACCTGTGTGTGTCCTCCGGTGTGCCTTTAAATGGGAGCTCTTGGTATAAACTTTATTACAGCCTGCAAAGTCGCAGCGATGGATGCGTCTCTTCTTTGAGTCTGGAGATTCAGGTGGAGGTGGTCGTCGAATGCTCTCAATACTGAATGGTGACATGGAACTGAGACAGAAAGATGCACTTTAAGTAGCCAACTAACTTTATTCAGCATCATAACAAATGATTTGACACATCAGCATGTAAACAAGCTAACTGCTGCCACCGTGTGGAAGATGACTGTATGACCACAACATTTTGAAGTAAATATTTAGACCACGTGTTTCAAACCCTCACTATTACAGGTTAATTTTTTGACTTGCAATGTTTCAAGCTGCTGTTTTCAGCAGCAGCAGTGCAATATATGTGCGAAAGCAAAAGAAATCATATTTCACTTGAGCTGTGAATGTTACTTTGCATTCTTTATTTAATAATAATAATAATAATAATAATAATAATAATAATAATAAATTCCTTACATTTATATAGCTCTTTTCTAGACACTCAAGTGGCTTTACAGATTTTTTGGGGGAATCTCCTTATCCACCACCAGTGTGCAGCATCCACTTGGATGACGTGACGGCAGCCATATTGCGCCAGACCGCACATCACACACCAGCTGATGGGTGGAGAGCCAGTGTGATGAATTATAATAAGGGGATGGTTAGGAGGCCATGATGGCCAGAGAGCAAATTTGTGGGCAAATCAGTGGGCAAATTTGGGCAGAATGCCGGGTTTAAACCTCTACAATTTTTTCGAAGGACATTCTGGAATTTTTATCAACCACAGAGAGTCAGGACATCAGTTTAACGTCTCATCCGTAAGGCAGATGTAATTTAAGGCAATAAAAAAGTAATAATAAAGTGAAAAATAACATATATTTGTTGTTATTTTAATGAATTATATGTTTAATCTTTTCCTAATAGGCAAAGCTGGATTTTTAGTGTCATTACTCCAGGCTTCAGTGTCCAGTGATCACTGTTGAAATTAATATATCTTTTTAGAAGAGGAATGTCTTTACTGTCACTGTTGATGAGCTCAATGCTTTACTGCTTAATAAAAATGTAGATTTCTTAAAACATATTTGAACAGTATTGCATGTCTTCAGATTAATGTTATTTTCATTTATCTTTATTTTAAACATTTGTCAGTAAATAGTTTTTTTTAATAAACACTGTACACTGAAGTCTTCTGTTTCATTTTACGGTTGAATTTTTCACATAGTTTAATGACTTATTCTTTCATATATTTTAATAAATATAGGGCAGAATAATATTTAATAAATACAGGGCAGCATAAATAGGCATCCATAAATATATCAGTTATGTTGAATGACTATAAACCCTTTTGAGGGATGTAAACAATAACAATATTCCTAACATATGTTCTTTTTTAGATTTTTAATTTCTATAGCTTCTGAGAATCCAAAAAAGTCCAAATAATGGTAAATAATCATATGGCAGGTGTTTTAGTAAGGTTATCATTAAATTGCCTCTTGGTACAGAAATAATTTGACAACAAGCGGGAAATTTTCATGGGCCAATGACGTCATCACATTGAAATGGTCTTTGGAACATTATTTAACCATATTTTGATATTTTATTTATTATACTTTTACAGTTTACATTTGTATACCTTTATTAATCAATTATTTAGTTTAGTTAACAGAATTTGTAAGTTATGTTTTTTATTTTAAACAATATTTCTATTCTTTCCCATATTGCTATGTGCCCTTCCTAAAGTATCACTAGATGGTGCTGTAGGCCTGATGTATCATTATGGTTCAACACAAACACTCACAGTCCAAAAACATCACTTCTTTTTTTCTCTCTCTCCAAACAAGTTCTTACAGCGACGTGACATTTGTTGCTTGTTAGTTTGAAAATAGTTAGTGCACTGTTAGTGAATACCTCTACATGATTAACATTACACAATATAATGAATTAACAGAACAAAACTGCATAGTATTAACACGCTATCTGTTGTGACTGTTGAGGGGGAAAAAATGAATTACTGCCATTCCAGACGGTGGGCCTGCTTTCAGACTGTAAATCTGGCTCTCATTGAGAGGATTTGTACACGAAATCAACCAATGAGCTCACTGAACTGTTGGAGAAGAGCAGAGAGCCACGTAAGTGTGAGGACATGCTGTGTTTCAAAGAGAAAGGGAGTCATTTTATTTCATTTCCTCCAAAGGTAGAGACAGAAGAGAGCCTAATTGCATTGCATTGTCCTTGCTGGCCTTCCCTTCTAAGGTAATAAGAGCTCATGTCCCCTGCTCTGCTGATTGGCATGGACTGGGCGGGACTGTTATAGCGGGCCGAGGGGGGCAGAGCCAGACTAAACCCCTCCAGTGAAGTGACTCCTCTTCCTGTCGCCTCTCCCTGCTCCTGGGTCACCTGTTGGTGTTGGTGAGCTGCCAAGCGAAGGCTGAGCGGAAATGAGCCAATGTGTCAGAAATGAGTCTAAACGCTCTCTGGCTGCAGCCAAAAGCTTAAGCTGCTGACTTGTTGCCTTGCTGTGACTTTGCAGACAGTGTTTGTGCACACGAAGACTCCTGAAACTGATTTATGGTGCAGCATGATGGTTTATTCTTGAAATCTAAATAGAGCTTTGGTGATAAGTAGGTCCACACGAAATCTGCGCGTGCACATTTTTCACTCATCATTGAGTCTATTTATTTACTTGTGTAAACGTGTGTAGATTTATATTTATTCAGTTTTGAAATTAATTTTAGAGATATAATTAACTAATATAAAATGTTCAAATGATTTATTTACAATACAGTTTGTAAAGTAATATTTTCTGTCTTTTAGTAGATATTTTATATGAGAGACTTGCTTTGTTCACCAAGTACGTGGATCTAATTGTATTTGCATTGCAAACATTAAACAAAAAAGTTAAAAAGGTATTATTTGTTTTGATTTCCGCAGATTCTTTACAAAATTCTGTGCAGAAATTGCAAAAAACGCCGATTCTGTCTGGCCTTAGTGATAAGTAAGGGAATGTTAAATTACTACAACTCTACAATAGTGTAACTTCTAGTTATTGACCTTTTAGTTGGTCAAAACCTGAAATGTTTTAAACACAGTATGACCACAGAGAGCAGCTTTCAGAAGTTAAGTTTAATTTTTAGCTTAACTGTCAGGGTTGCAATGATTAGGAATGTGGGACAAAAACAGCATTCCTGCAAGTCTCACAGTCAATTTTAAGACTTTAAGAACTTAAGACTTTTTCATTTTGATTTAATTTCTTTTTACTGCTAATCGCAACATTAAAAAAAAACATAGAAAAGGAATGCAGCCACAAAATCACTTGATAATTTAATTATTTGTTAAAAATTTAACACTTTACTAAAAAAATACTATGGGCTTTATTTTAACAATCTAATCACATGGTCTACAGCGCACAGTACAAGTGCACTTAGGCCATGTCCGAATCCAAAATGTAAGTATTTTAAGGATGGGAAAAACAGTTGGCATGTCCAGCGCATAGTCTAAAAGGGTCGTCATTATTCTCTTAATGAGTTACTGGTGTGTTTTGGGTGTAACTTGCATTATACATGCATCAGAGTCTCATCTCCCTCTCCATTTAAGAATGAGATGCAGTCACACCATGGCACATTCCCTATTTTCATTTGTCATTTCTGCAAATAGGTGTGCCATTAATGACTTTAGACCAGCTTTTATGACGTCATGACGTCTATTTCAGGTGCTTTAAAATAGTAACATGCCAACAATGCACCTGAACACACCTCCTTTTCAGACCTGCACATAAATGGGTGCAAATGCATTTGTCAGTTAAACAACGTGGCACAGAATATTAAATTGATACCTGCGTCAGGCTGAAACTAGCAGAAAACACTTGTGTCATTCCTAATAGGGCCCTTAGACGCAAAGCAGAAGTCCTATTAGAGGTACTGTTATACATTGGAAATTTAGACCAGTTTAAAATTATTTTAGACCAAGAGCAAGACACTTCTAAGGCCTAAAATTTTGATTTGGAAATTTGAAAACCTTCCAGAAACTGTTCAAAGGCAGCGAGGGATATATTATCTTCTTCTTAGGTATGCATCCTTCGAAGGGAGCATTTTGCAGCTTTCGAATGCAGCGTCTCTTGCTGGCTTGAGCAAATGCACTGAGACAGAGAGAGAGAGAGAGAGAGAGAGAGAGAGAGAGAGAGAGAGAGAGAGAGAGAAAGAGAGAGAGAGAGAGAGAGAGAGAGAGAGAGAGAGAGAGAGAGAGAGAGAGAGAGAGAGAGAGAAAGAGAGACCCAAGAGGGGAGAAGTGAAATTGAGACGAGGAGACAAAGTGAAGGCGAGAAAGAGGCAATGAGCCAAGCAGGTTGTGTTTCTTTTTTTGTTTTGTTTTTTGTTTTTTCACTCAGAGAAATTACAAACTAGTGAGAGCAAGTTTGTGTGAGACTGAAAGTTGGTGGTGAGATGAAACTGGCTGATGCTGGTAAGAGAAGCTCAGAGGGAGTGAAGGAGCACAAGGGGAGTGACAGGATTTACAGTGGAAAGATTTTCAGAGGGAAACTCTCACAGGATGTTTACTGTCTGATATATTTCAGAGGGGACGCCACTGACATAAATACTGATACAGTAGTCAGCCTTGTGGAAAATGACTTGAAAATACAGAATGACCTGACAGGTAAAGATGCTTATTCCGTTTAATGTAATAGTAGATTCCTCTTTTATTTGTTTCTAGATGCGTAGTGTACTAGATGTCTCCTAATTTATAATTCTTTCCATCTTTAACAGGAGTGCCCAAACTCTGTCCTAGAGGGCCGGTGTCCTGCAGAGTTTAGCTCCAACTTGCCTAAAAAATGCCTGTCTTGAAATTGTAACACTTACAGGACAAAGCCTTCCAGGACCAAGTTTGGGCACCCCTGATCTATACCATATCAATATCTCTTTATATATAGCTATAATTACGATGGATACATTGGAAATACAATAGAAAATACGTTTTAAATTATTAATAAAAAAAATAACCCAACGACATTTAATTTCCAGCTATATTAATATGTGCATGAACAAAAATGATGAATAAAAACGTATGCCATCAAATTACTTAGGATAAAAAAGCATCTTCTAAATGCAAAAATGTGAATGAAAGCATCAAAAATACCTACAAATGCATATTTTTAAGGTTCTATGCAACTGTTTTTTAATGGGTCAAATTGACCCACAAACATCAAAACGTATGAATGTTGGTATGCACATTCAGTCCAAAATTTGTAAATTCATAACAGAAAAGAAAAATTGAGAAAGAAAATCTAAAATATGAAAAAGTAAAAAACAAAACAAAAAAAAAAACAGTTAATTAAAAAAAACAATCATGGTTTCCTAGCATTTCACCAAAAGTTTGGGTTGGTTTAATAAGATATCAAAATCAGCTAAAGAGTGATGACTACATGATTTGGTGCTACAACAACAGACTTGTACTCTGTAAAAAATTCTGGGTTGTGTTGTCCCAACACAAATCCATTAAATTTGCGCAATCACTTTTACAAATTTAAGTGTATTGAACATAAAACAATTAAGTTGTTCCACACTGTAAAACCCAATAGTTTAATGTAACTTAAACCATTTGAGGAAACCGATTGCAACAAATCATTTAAGTTCAAAAACTAATCCTAATGAGTACTGTGAACTTAATCCATTTGAGTAAACGATTTGAGCACAGTAAAACCCGATAAATGAAATCAAACCAGCTAAGTACTGTAAAATCCAATACGTTAAGGCAACTCAAACCATTTGAGGAAACCGATTGCTACAAACCATTTGAGTTAAAAAACAACTAATCTATATGAGTACTGTGAACTTCATTTAAGTTAAAGTAGGGGGGCAGATAATATACAATAAATCACATAATTAACCTAGCTAAGCCTTTAAATGTCACTTTAAGCTGTATAGAAGTATCTTGAAAAATATCTAGTAAAATATTATTTACTGACATCATGGCAAAGATAAAAAAAATCAGTTATTATAAATGAGTTATTAAAGCTATTATGATTAGAAATGTGTTGAAAATCTTCTCCCCATTAAACAGAAACTGGGGAAAAAAATAAACAGGGTAGCTAATAATTCAGGGGGGCTAATAATTCTGACTTCAACTGTATATATGCACCCTCTGCCATCCTGCCTCTGTTTTTGTGTCTTTGTTTCTGTGTTGAGGCGGTGGGACATATAAAGTCTTCTGTATGCGGAATTGTTTAAATCAGGCTGAATTGAGCTCTGTTTTTGTCTCTTCTCTTCCTTCAGAGTGACCAGTGCAGTACGCTTTCTGCTCTGGGTGTTCTCTGATAGGCTAAACATTTGTCACAACAAGACCTGCAACTCATCTGAAAATCCCACAGAGAGAAAGCAGGCTGAGGAGAGCAACAGCAGAGAACAAGTACAGAGAAGCGGATAGAGTGGGTTAGATTACTGTAGGTGCAGATACGGTGTAAAATAAAATAAAATAAAATAAAATAAAATAAAATAAAATAAAATAAAATAAAATAAAATAAAATAAAATAAAATAAAATAAAATAAAATAAAATAAAATAAAATAAAATAAAATATAAAATAAAATAAATGCCATTATTATAAATGAATAAATATTTTAAAATGTGTATTGATAACATTATAAAAATATATAATATAACAAATATTTTTTATTTAAAATATTTTAATGTGTACAATAAATTTATGATTTTTTAAAATAACTATTTTGACAATGTTAATTCAAGGTTTTTATGCATAATCGAGGAATCGCTATATTATCATTAGCAGTATGAAATATAGATTATGACATTGAATCAAATCAGTTTAATTTTCATGCTGTTTATAACTATTAACATGATATATTTACCACAAGCAGATAGTTTGTTTTACTTTAAACCATCTGGTCTTGACATTTATGATAGAAACTGTTTATTGTTAATGCCCCATATTTTATGCCTTTTTGAATACCGTCAAGCAGTAAAATTTAGTTGTTGAATGAGAGGCATTAAGGCATTATTTTCTATATTTGATTCATTTAGTGCTACCAGTTGCCAAATTTATATTATTTCTGACTGAAAGTACAAGGGGGAAAAAATCTCTCAACAATTAAATTTTGAACGTGTGACTTGAACGTGTGACGTAGTCTGGAAAATAATTGATGAAATATTTGAAATAAAAATATTAAATCTCCCTTTGGTCTGAAACTGACATCAGCAGCTTAAAGGCAGATATCAGCACACATCAGCATATGTCCTCTCACTCAGAGAGCTGTGTTGTGCTACAGCACACACGTGGATATTTAAATGAAGTGCAGAGCTGGCAGTTGCTCTCTCCTAAATTTGGTCATCCGCTGGTGAGAACGGTTTTAAAGTGGAGACTGAGTCATTTTGGGTCGGCCGTGACCGGCCTCTGACAGGCGTATGAGCCGAGGGGGGTTATTTTAGTCCCATGAGACCTTGTCATGCCTGCCAAAAACGCTAATGGGCTCTCATGTTTTTGATGATCACAGCTGTATATTAAAGGTATAGTTCACCTAAAAATGAAAATTCTGTCCTTATTTACTCACCCCTCACTTGTTCCTAACCTGTTTGAGTTTTGGGGTCCCACTTTATATTAAGTGTCCTTAACTACTATGCACTTGCATCAAAAAATAAATACAATGTCCTTACTGTGTTCATCATGTATTTGAGAACACTTGTGGTGTTCTTGAGTTGGGATAGAGGTAGGGTTATGGACAGGTTTGGTGGTATGGATAGGTTTAAGGGTGGGTTAAGGTGTAAGGGATGGTCAACAGTGTATTTACAAATGTAGTTCATTCATTCATTTTCTTTTTGGCTTAGTCCCTTTATTAATGTGGGGTCGCCACAGCAGAATGAACCGCCAACTTATCCAGCATATGTTTTTATGCAGCGGATGCCCTTCCACCTGCAACCCATCTCTGGGAAACATTCATACACACTCATTAACACTCATACACTACGGACAATTTAGCCTACCCAATTCACCTGTACCACATGTCTTTGGACTGTGGGTGAAACTGGAGCACCTGGAGAAAACACACACGAACGCAGGGAGAACATGCAAACTCCACACAGAAACGCCAACTGACCCAGCCGATGCTCGAACCAGCAACCTTCTTACAAATGTAGTTACAGAAGTTAAATACATACGGGTATTTACTCAAGCACAAGTACACAGTAAATGCATGTATTTACACAATAAGTACATCATAAAAAATTATTAAATTATTAATTAAATTATTAATTAAAAGTACATATCAGTAAAGGACACTTAATATAAAGTTTCTTCTGTTGAACATAAATGAAGTTATTTTGGAAAAATGCTGGTAGCTGGGACTCATTAACTTCCGTAGGCTGCATCCAAAATCACTTACTAGTTACGTAAGTAGTATACTTGAATTTAATACATGACCGTTAGAAAAATATGTTCTATATAGTATAAATGTGAGTAGCATGAATGGAATTCACCATTTGTCATTAACACATCGCGTAAGTTGGGTTGCCTCACTCCCATTCATGAATTCTCTTGTGTAGCATCATGAGAGCTTCTTCGAAAAAGGTGTTTTGTCAAGTATTTATGAGTGAGTTATCGAATCACTCGTTCAAATTGTTGTAAAAATTATTGATTAAAACAATATAATGATTTTATTTTAAAGAATATTGCAGCAAATAAAGTTTTGTCTGAACTTCTAGTAAATCACGCTACCTTTTGTCAGAATTGTCAATGAATAATTTGTTCAGGAGCGTCACGGTGGCGCAGTGGGTAGCACGACCACCTTACAGCAAGAAGGCCGGTGGGTTTGAGCCTCGGCTGGGTCAGTTGGCATTTGTGTGTGTAGTTTACATGTTCTCCCTGTGTTCGCATGGGTTTCCTCCGAGTGCTCCGGTTTCCCCCACTGTCATTCTGCTGTGGTGACCCCAGATTAATAAAGGGACTAAACCGAAAAGAAAATGGATGAATAAATAATTTGTTCAGGAGATTTTCAAAAATGCTGTTTTATAAAGTAACGAAATATGTAAAGTCTTTATGAGTGAGTTTTAAACCAGAGATTTAAAAAATATATATATTTTTAAATATTATATATATTTTTTTTAATTATTGCAACTAAATTTAGTCTGAGCCTAGTCATGGTTCCTACTTTAAATCAAATTTCCTGACTTTCCCTGACTAAAGAGCTGAATATCCATGACTTCTAGTTAATGGAAGAAAGCCGCTGCTGCGCTTTGCAAAATATTAAAACAGTTTTAACTTGAATATAATTTTGCATGATGTTCATAGACACTATTAGAACAACAATGGATAATTTAGTAAGTTTTAAACTTACTGTTTGCTTGACTGAGAAATGTTCTCTCTCCCATATTAAATAACTAAATAGTAATTATTATTATTATTATTTATTTAGATTTTAACTAATGGAAAAAAATAAAGAGACAAACAATATTCCTTATACTCCACTTTCATTGTCTGGAACCTTCTAAAAGTTCATGATATTTTAGAAATTCCTTAACTCGAGTTAACCCTGTCAAGTACTTTTTTGTTGTCTATTCAGAATTACGCAGGAGAATCCTTTTTTTAAGCAAAAACAAAACAAATAACAACTAACAATTTCATCCAAATTGGCGCAGCTCGAACGTAGACTGCATTTTATTGCCTGGCCTTTCAAAAATTTCCAGTCCGATTGCTGCGCAAAAAACACTGACCCAATTAAACAACAATATTCTTCATCAAACACGTCTTTGATGTGATAAACGCTTATTTGTTCTCGTCCATTGAGTCCGCTGTGCTATCGCTGTTATTCTTGTGGCGACGCTGCCCACAATGTTATCTTATTTCACATGCTAGAATGAACACAGCTGCACACATGGGCTTTTCCTCTGTCTCTCCAAACAGCTAGAAGCAGCAGATCTCCCAATAACACCATTCCTGTAAACCTGGTTCAACAGTTTTTTAGGGGGCATTCCAATACACGGGGGGCCAAAGTCCTCGTCTGTAACACATTCGGAGCAAAGGGAAACGTTTATGTGTTGAGAGCGCAGGAGCTGTGACATACAGAGGAATCCTGGAATACTTTCCAAACCATTTGCCTAAATAAAAGGCGGACGACAGGGTGCTGGTAGGGGGACTGGTTCATGGAAAACTCGATTTTTTTTAATGGCCTGCAGGCTTGAGAGTCTTCTGGTTTTGATCATGTCACTGTCTTTAAAGAGACGACTACCT
Source organism: Danio aesculapii (assembly GCF_903798145.1). Taxonomy (NCBI): domain Eukaryota; kingdom Metazoa; phylum Chordata; class Actinopteri; order Cypriniformes; family Danionidae; genus Danio; species Danio aesculapii. The sequence continues at coordinate 31,846,456 of NC_079443.1, read as the reverse complement.
CATCTGAGTGAACACACGTGGAGCTGTGGCGCCAAGAATGGGAAACCAGAACTACAGCATTTGAACTGTATCAAATATTAAATAAATACAGGGTCAGATGTTATTTTAAAAAGAATGATGTACATGAAAGGCTTTACAGTTTGTAGAGTGTCTTTCACAAGAAAGAAGTCAAGCAGGATTGGGACCATCATAAAGCTGTGCAAATGATGACAGAATTATCATTTTGAGAGTAAATTATATTTATATTTGCAAATTTATTTCAATTAATCATTAAATTAAATGATCTAAATTAAAAGAAAAAATAATAATTAATTAAAAGTATAGACAGATTTTTAAATAAAATAAATTTCATTTTAGTTAGACGTAAAGGAAATATTTGTCTTTTAGATTTGTATTTAGTTGAATCTAAAACTAGTATAAACAATACTTAAAACAATAGCCATGTTTTTTACTAATTTAAAATAATAATTATAATAATAGCAACAATTATCTAAAAGTAACAGTGATAATAGTATTATATTATTTAGATATTATTTTAGATATTTCTATAATCTCACGTTTACTTTTATTTCAGCTTGTCTCTGACAAGAAAATTTTTAAGTGTAATTTTTATAGATTTTTTTTATAAAACTAAATTTTTTAAAGAAACAGATAAAAAACAAACCAAAAAAAAACTAAAATAGCTCAATTAAATTAATTAAAACACAAAAATCAATCAATACTGTAGACTTATTGTTAATCCCAACCAAATTACCAAAGCATTAACTTTAATAAAAAAAACTAAATATTTGCTTAAATAGCAAGCCCTTTGAATATCATATTTGACAAACAGAGGCTGAAATCAAATAAAATGAGAAACACAACTTCAAAATCACACACCAAAAATACAAATACAACGTGCTGATGTCAACTCTAGCTCAGTGCAGAATTACAGTATGTCTCAGCAGATTGTCAGTGTGCATATGTTATAGTGTGTAGTCAGTGTATGTTTATAGAGTACTCACTCCTGTACTGCTCGTGCTATAGACAGCGCCGTGGATCCTGTTTCATTAACACTGTCCAAGGTCACGTTTGGCAGGTCGTCATCATCACTGTCACTTTTGATTTGTCTTGGCGACAGGCCATTGGGGTCTGTTTGTGCTGCCGCGGGGGAAAACAACAGAGGAGGAGGTTAGTTATATGGCTGTAATATGCGAACTGCCTAAGGCCACTCAGACCCATTCAAAAGCTCACAATATGCCACACGACCACGAGCAGAAATTACAGAAACATTTCAGGGTGTTTCTTCAACTTCTGGCACTTCCATGTGCCTGGGGTCGATTTACTATTAGCAGATTTCATATTTTTTTCATTATATTTAAGTCACAACATCTATCTTGGAAGCATTATCATGCATTTCGTATTAATATTTGATACATTTCAAATGCCCAAATACAAACTTAAAAAACATATACAGTTAAAGTCAGAACTATTAGTCCCATTTGAATTTTTTTTTTTTTCATTTTCTTTTTGTCTGATTTCATTCATTTGTCTGATAATATTTTTTCTTCTGGAGAAAGTTTTATTTCTTTTATTTCAGCAAGAACAAATGCAGTTGTTTTTATCATTTTAAGGTCAATATTATTAGCCCCTTTAAGCTATATATTTTTTTCGATAGTCTACAGCAGTGTTTCCCAACCCTGTTCCTGAAGGCACACCAACAGAACACATTTTCAACCTCTCCCTAGTCAAACACACCTGAATCAACTTATTATAACATCAGAAGAGACTCCAACACCTGAAGTTAATGGGTCAGAAAAGGGAGACATCCAAATACTGTATGTACTGTTGGTGTGCCTCCAGGAACAGGGTTGGGAAACACTGGTCTACAGAACAAACCATCGGTATACAATAACTTGCCTAATTACCCTAACCTGCCTAGTTAACCTAATTAACCTAGTTAAGCCTTTAAATGTCACTTTAAGCTGTATAGAAGTGTCTTGAAAAACATCTAGTCAAATATTATTTACTGTCATCATAACAAAGATAAAATAAATCAGTTATTAGAAATGAGTTATTAAAACTATTATGTTTAGAAATGTGTTGAAAAAAATCTTCTCCCCATTAACCAGAAATTTGGGAAAAAAATAAGGGGGCTAATAATTCAGGGGGGCTAATAATTCTGAGTTCAACTGTATATAAATAGGATGCAAAAGAGTCATCTGAAATTCTCTTCTCAAATTATTTTTTTTTCCATGACTCCTTTTGCTACTCAATTTTTCTATCATAAGACTCATTTTAGAAGAAAATTTCAGAATTTCAGACTTATTAGGTGGTGGGAATTATACATTAGTATATTTACTGAAAGTCCACAGTTAAAAGGTGTGTATTAAAAATGTTGGTAACTGACGTTAGCTTATTTTTTTTATTTAATTCATTTGTTATTTGTATTATCAATAGTGATAATGGTATTAAGATACTTAATTATTATTGATGTTATGAATTTTACATTATTAATAGTATTTATTATCATTAGCTTTTATTTCATATTTTGTCTTATTTTAATAATTACATTTTATAAATTTGAATTAGATTTTGCTATTTTTTTGAACACTTAGATTTAAGCTATGTTTTACTTAAAAGTGTTTAGTACTAAATGAAATATGTGGAAGCTTGTAAGCAATTTGTAATAGTTTTATATTGTTATTTACCAATTACTGCTAGGAAACGCTGGTGTAAAATGGTAAAACGAAACCCAAAAAGAACATATTTGACAATTAATGGACACTTTGTAGAACTAACTAAATAAATAAATACAATAAATACATACATACATATACACACAAACACATATATATATATATATATATATATATATATATATATATATATATATATATATATATATATATATAAACGTTTGTTGTAAATGTTACAATGTTGTATTGTAAATGACCTAAAGATTTACATACATTTTCATCCATTCTTTTTCCTCCTGCTTAGTCCCTTTAGTCATCAGGGGTCGCCACAGTGGAATGAACTGCCAACTTATCGAGCATATGTTTTACACAGCGGATGCTCTTCCACCAGCAACCCAGTACTGGAAAACATCCATACACACACACATACACTACAGAAAATTTATTTTATACAATTTACCTATAGCGCATGTTTTTGGACTGTGGGGAAACTGGAACACACAGAGGAAACCCGCGAGAACATGCAAAATCCACACAGAAATGCCAACTGACCCCGCCGGGGCTCGAACCAGCAACCTTCTTGCTGTGAGGCGACAGGGCTAACCACTAAGCCACCGTGTCGCCCTTACATAATTTTTTTTAGATAAAAATATTGTCTGTATTGTCAAACACTGATTCTTTGTCTGAGCATGTCTTGCTGTATGTCCTGTTTTCAGTCTCTGATTACTGTACTGTATATCATTGGCCAGAGACAGCGAAAGCAGGCTCTGTTAATCTGGGTTTGCCCAGGCTGCAGGGCTGCGCTTTAATTCGCTGCTCTCTCAGCAGTCTGTCAGAGCTGATCCCAGATCAGAGGTGTCCAGGCTGTCTCCCAATCAGCCCAGGGCAGAGTGTCCTGCGGGCCTGTCACCAGCACAGGCGATCAGACGCCCGGGGAGCATCTAAAAGCGGACACACTGTGCTGCCACTCGCCCTTTGTCTCTAGACATTGTTATGCTGCCAATTTATGAATTTCTGTATGAATGATGGAAACACTTAAGATGCCAACTATTTGGTCTCAGGTAGAGTACAACTTAAAATTAGGGTTGTGGATTGTCAGTGGTTATTTAGTGTGACTGATTGTTTAAAAAAAAAAAACAATAGATCAAGGCGTCACAGTGAGTAGCACGATCGTCTCACAGCAAGAAGGTCACTGGTTCGAGCCTCAACTGGGTCAGTTGGCATTTCTGTGTTGAGTTTGCATTGTTCTCCCCGTGTTGACGTGGGTTTCCAAAGACATGCGCTATAGGTGAATTGGGTAAATTGTCCATAGTGCATGTGTGTGAATGAGTGTGTATGGATGTTTCCCTGTGATAGGTTGCAGCTGGAGGGGTATCCGCTGCTTAAAACATATGCTGAATAAGTTGGCAGTTCATTTAGCTGTGGCGACACCAGATTAATAAAGGGACTACACCAAAAGAAAATGAATGAATGAATGTTTTTACAATAAGTGCAGGCTTTTGTAATTTTTTGTGATCCCAATGCATCCAATAAATCATATCACACATATGTTGTTAAAATATCGATTTTACAAATAAAAATGTTAAAAAAAGTCACTGTTTCCAAATTTCATTTGAGCAGCAAAATTGATTTACGCATCAAATATTACTGTTTTCTTTTTAATAATTACCAAATAAATGCAGTACATCCAATCCGATGACAACAGACCACCACAACATAGTTATGCCTTTAAATGTCACTTTAAGCTGTATAGAAGTGTCTTGAAAAATATCTAGTCAAATATTATTTACTGTCATCATGGCAAAGATAAAATAAATCAGTTATTAAAAATGAGTTATTAAAACTATTATGTTTAGGAAAGTGTTGAAAAACTCTTCTCTTTGTTAAACAGAAATTGGGGAAAAAATTAACAGGAGGGCTAATAATTCAGGGGGGGGGCTAATAATTCTGACTTCAACTGTATCTTCTATCATTTCCTGAATTATTGTGACACACAAGGTCAATGTTCAAACAGATTTAGGGTCATATTTGTGTACTTTGTGTAATCGCCACAATTATTTTAATGCACTTATTATTCTTTTTTTATTTCTATTATTTAAGGCTGGGTAAATAACCAAAGATGCCCAGCCCTTATAACATTATATTTTACATCACATTATATTTATTATTAAAACAGTTAATAGCTTTACTCTTGTTGCCATTCCATTTATTAATTAAATTGTTATTGAATGCATCTGCAATAGCGAGATTTTCTCAGTTATTAAGCACTTTTTAATTTCATATTTACTTGAAATAAAAGATGTGAAACAAAATTAGGAACACAAAAAGAACTTGGATATATTATACAGCATGGAAAGACACCCTCAAAAGTGAGCACAAATGAAAGAGCCTGCCTTGGCTGAATCTTTCCACCATAATCCATTCAATCTACCTCCAGCACACAGCATGCCTGGATATTCCTTAAAAATGTCCATATAAAGGCAATGACAAAAGCGGAGTTCATAAGAGGTGGAGAAGCAAACCCCATGATTTCTTTCTCCTGTTGTTTCCAGCCGTAGCTTGTTTCCATGGAAACTCAGCCGGAGACAGAGCTGTGGAGAAGGGCACACCCCTTCCCACCTCCCCCTGCCAACCTGTACGTGGGTATGCAAGTGAAAGTGTGCTGTCCATTGTGTTTCCAGCTGCCACCGGCAATGACGAAAACATCCATTCATGCACATTTACTAGAACACTGCAGGTCTGTGCACTTCAGAACATAAGGTGCATACATGTTCCTCAAAATAGTGGTAGAATCTAAATATCAGTCTCGCTATCATCATCATCATCATCATCATCGCCCCACCCAAATCTGACCCCATTTCCTCTGTGTTGCTCCAGAGGTTTTTGGGTGGAGTCCATGTTTCTATGTGCCTGACTGCTCGCGGTGCCACCCATCTTCAAAATCCACCCCACCCCATTATGCAAACCTTGTTTTTCCTCTTGTTCCTCCCCTGAAGCTGACCGAGACACCCAGTGTTTAAATCCCTCTTCCAGCTCGCAGGATGCCTAGCCCTGCCCAATCATTTGGGACAGACACCCTTTCCCAGATAAACAAGAGGTTGAGCAACAAACAGCTCTCTTGTGCCCTCCGCTCCAGCCGAACACCATTTGACAGCTACACCCAGAGCATCATGGCTCGGAGCCATAGTGTTAAAACTCACCCTACAGGAAACCAGCCCTAAACAGCAGTCCCAGAGTGCCGTCGGTGAGGTCGTCTCCAGAGTTTGGGAAGGCACAGAGCAAGATGTGTGCTTCTGATTAGAGCATGCAGTGAAGGGCTGAGGCCTGTCTGCATGACCCTGGATTTTAGGCAACAACTCTGACTCTGTGTTTGAACAAACCAATTTCACTATTCTGGAGTGTGTTTCCCAAACAACGACATAACTCGGCCATTTATTAAGAAATTTAAGAAATCCTACTTAATAATAATAATAATAATAATAATAATAATAATAATAATAATAATAATAACAGTAATAATAATAATAATAATAAGTATTATTAATAAAAAGTTGGAAAGGAATAGGGCATAGGGGGGATAACTGGGAATAGCACATAACCAGGAACTATGCTTCCAACTACAGCTATAGAGGTGTAGTTGCAAGCGTAGAAGTTTGCGACACAGTTTGCGACACAGTTTGCGACACAGTTTGTGAATGTTCAATGGAACGATAGATTTAGAAAATGCCAAATCAACAAACTTAGTTTGTAACAACGGAACTTGCGAACTTAGTTGGCTAACGGTTTTCAGAAACGCACCCCTGTTTGTTAAAAAAAGCAGTAAGCTGTAGTTATAGGGTGATAAATTCTACTTCACCAGACAATGTGACTTTTTTTTCAAATACTTATATCAGATGTTATCATAAAATTTATAAACATTTTTATGGTATATATGGTAGTTTCTTCAACTTTAGAGGCCTTTAGCTATGTGGACATTTTGAAAATAGCAGACGTTTTTACAATCTCGCTACAATTTATCATTTGAGCATCGATATCACAATGTGTCTGTTCGCAATAGTCACAAGATATGCAATTGACCAGAAACCACAGGTCAAGACATGAGATTTGTGGAGAAACTGCAGAATTTAACCATAATAGAGTGAATGTTTATCATCCGCATGTGTTTCTTTTTAAGGCCTGTTACTGTGAGGAGACTTTAAAGCATCCAATAGTGCAAAAAGAAGTTTAATAAAGATTAATTTATTAATTAATTTATATGATGAACCCTATGCAATGTTATTTTACATTTGATTACTTAATTTCTGCACCCAATTACTGTTAGACTCTTTCCAGAAAACCATAAAGCACTATTTTTGTCCCCTAACATGACCCCTCAGTTGTGTTTATGGTTGTAGTTTGTTTATCATATGTATATAATAAATGACATAAAATGTATTTATTTATATTTTACTCCCCTACAAAATCCTCCCAATCAATCTAAATTAATGACTTTCTAAATAGAGCTATAATTCACCAGGTTAAATTGCATTTCTATCACAATATATATTTGCAGAGAAAAAAAATATTGCAATGTCAAATTTTTCCAAAACCGTGCAGCCCTACTCACTAGTAAATGTATTTAGTTTATTACCATTTTCCAGCAAATGTCAAATGGTGCACAAGAACACTTGTTTTCAAAATTAAATCATCACAATAAAATAATAAAACAAATTCCAGCCACTGACGTCGAACAAAGTAACGTTTTTTTTTTTTTTTGTTGCTTGTCGAATGTAATTTTGGTCTACCAAAACAATGAGGTTGTGTTTACAGTGACTTGAAGTTTCAATTCCTTGGTTACCATCTAACAGATTATTCACACGTGGCAATTTCTTTAGACAACGTTGTTTGCCAAATGACAATTTGAGATGCTCGTTTTGCGGTTATTGTAGACTTTACGATTCACTTGCCTATGGTAAAAATGACATGAAATAATAAATGTCAGAAAACGGTCAAACTAAGGCTGTTGAATGATCGGCATGACTGACGGCGCCTGCCTTGCCCGTAGTCGTGCATTTATACTTCTGCGTGCTGTTTGTGTTGCTCTGCAATGACACTTGCGAAACGCTGGCTGGCAGTAGGTTTTTATGTACAGCAATGGCAGACGTGCAGCAACTTTATTCATAAGGTAAACACAAAACAAAAGTTTCCATCTGGAGCTCCTCCACAGGACACCACACTTGTAAACACTTGCCCCATCGGGCTAGCGCCACTCAGCACCACCCATGCTTGTCACTGATAACAAGCCAAGCAATTACAAAGCTTGCACTACATATTGTTGCAATGTGTAGTTACATTTTTTGAGAGGTTTGCGTCAGTATCGCCGTCAGCCACGGCGAGGGATATGCGACCACGCAAAGGCTGCACCGGACCATATGCGTGTGCTTGATGCAGAAGTAAAAATCAGCATTTACAGGTCAAGCACCACATTAAACAATACACAGATCAAATCTGCCCTCCATTGCTTAAAGAGTTGGAATTAGGCTTTTACTTTGTGACCTGCACTTCAGAAAGACGACACACAGCACATACTCCCTAACAGCAGGAAGTGCACAGGCAGCTGAGGACAATCAACCCCATATCTGCATGTCATTATGAATTCTGCTGTGCTTTTTCCCTGAAGAAAGGGCAGAGAGAGATGCTGTTGTCTGTGGCTAGTCTTTTCCAAAAACAAACATGAACGAAACAGATGCTTTTAATCAGCATTCATTTTTTTCCCTCATTCCAGCTATGTATTTCCCCCCGCAATCCCAATTTCATCAGATTTCAGCATTCCCCTCGAGGCAGCGCTTCACCCAGGGGCACGAGAGTGATCAAGTAAGCAATTCTCAGATACAAACTCTCAACCTGTTTCATTAAAGCATCAACTGAACTCACCTTTATCCTGGCACCTGGCCTCATCCAGGAGAGGTAACATGATGGTAGAGCTAAGGGTGGATGGGGAACGTACGGCTGTGGTGTACATGAGGGGCAGAGACTGCACCACCACAGGGATACGGTGCACCTGGCTGGGCAGTTTACTGGGGCTTGAAGGGGGGACGGGGTGGATGATGTGCAAAAACTGCTGGCCCCTAACTCCATGAGAAGAGCCCACCAAGGACCCGGGTGTCAACACAGAGGGCATTCCAGAGGATACCGAGGCGATGACGGAAGGTGAGGATGACGATGATGAAGAAGAGGATGGAGAGAAGGCTGAGGTAACAGGTGAGGTGTTGGATGAAGGAGATGACGTCCGTGTCTTGTTGATGGACAGGTCCACAGGCTCCGTTTGGGTCTGGAATTGATCAGATGAAAGCAGGTCTTCTGGAGGTTCTGCTTTCACTTTGCTGAGCAGAAGCGGCACTGCCTCCATATCTGGATAGCCGTGCACTTTGGGTGACTGTAAGGAACAAACGCACAAATAAAAGTGGTAATTAGATTGATTAAAACTGAATTAGTAGACATGAATCATTTTAGCTTTAGATCCAGTTCAAACAAGTTGTGTGTTCATAAATCAACTGTCGCACTTTGTCTTCTGGACCTTCTTTTTGTAAAGTCCAGAACATGGACGAAGTATATCAACAAAAACAACATCATTGTTTAGACAGGATCTGTCAGCTCTCCATATTTGTCTCCCAAAAAACATGTAAATAAAGCACTAGCAGACAAAGCTCTGCCGTAAGCATGTGCAGTGAAATGATCGCTCTTGAGCAGGCGGCTAATCATGACAGAGCAGCTCATTTAACAGAGGGGAAAAGTTCTCGAATTCCGACGGCAGATGTGATAAACGGTCTGCTGCAGAATCACGGCTTGACTTTGTTTATAGACTCACTTTTCTTTATGCAGCCTGAGTGGGCCTGTGCAAATTACAGTTTCTCCCCCTTGAGCTCATACTATTTTTACTCAGGACACGTGGAGTCAGCCTGAGCGTTACCGGCCCATGAATCAGCAGTATGTGGTACAATAAAACTGCATTTGAATCCAAAACAAACAAATGTCAGGCTATTAAATTTGCTGACATGAGCTGTTAAAAAACTGGTTGGGTCATCCAGGGTTCAGAGGGCATTGTCACAGGTCAGGACACATGACCTAAAGGTCATGGTTACAATACAGATTCGACTGGGCAGAGAAAAGAACAGTATTTTCAGAACAAAAAGAGCCATTTCTGCAAAGTGTGACAGTACTGACAACAATGGTGATTAGTCTCTTTCAGGAGTTGTTGGGCTAAAAGAGAAGCACAATGAAATTGTGAAAAAGCTCTACTCTATTGACCGGTGGGGCTGTCATGGGATTAAAAGGTTGGCAAATAAACTGAAAAGTCAGTTGTGGGACAGCTGAAAAGGATTACTTTTTGCTTTTGAAAGCGTGCTGCTTTAGCATTTATAAATAAATTAAAAAGGCTACATTTATGTATTTATTTATTTATTTAAAGCATTGCTGGACAATGAGTAAATGTGTTAAAAGTGTGTGTTACATAATATACATGAAGTATACATATGTATTATATATCTAAATATCAATTAAAATATGCAAAGTTAAATAAAAAAAACTACATTTCTAAACAAATACATAAAACTGGTAACAAATAAAGTAACTAGGGCTGGGCGATAAAAATCGGTATTGATATTGACCGAACACCAAATGTGGCTGCTGAGCGCGCACCTCATAGGAATGCTAATAAGCTTACAGTTTAAGTTTGAGTGCCATATAGCAGCTGTGAGGAGATAAATAAATAAAAAGGATGTAAGGATGTCACCAGAGTGGCTTTTTGGTTTCTTTTCTTGTGCATCTCAGCCACTAGCTCCCCATCTGAAAGTTTTTTAAGCATATAATGTAATGTAGTCATTCAACATCACCATTTGTAATGTTGCAATATTCATTAATTCATTTTCTTTTCAGCTTAGTCCCTTTATTAATCCGGGGTCGCCACAGCGGAATGAACTGCCAACTTATCCAGAACATGTTTTACGCAATGGATGCCCTTCCAGCTGCAACCCATTTCTGGGAAACATCCACACACACACTCATTCACATACATACACTAAGGACAATTTAGCCTACCCAATTTACCTGTATACACATGCACTATGGACAATTTACCCAATTCACCTATAGCGCATGTCTTTGGACTGTGGGGGAAACCGGAGCACATGGAGGAAACCCACGCGAACGTAGGAAGAACATGCAAACTCCACACAGAAACGCCAACTGACCCAGCCAAGGCTCAAACCAGCAACCTTCTTGCTGTGAGGTGACAGCACTACCCACTGCGACACTGCATTGCCCTAATGTTGCAATATGTTTTTGAATAATGATGGTTGGTCCCTTTCTCAAAGGTTCAGATTTGATTATCGTAATGTGTGTTGTTGACAGAGTTCGAGGTTTACTGTATCATTATTATTCACACTTAAGTTTGCTTTGATTGTTCATTATTTACACTTTACCATTGCACACACTTGGTAACATTTTATTCATCAAGTTTAAGAGACTCTTTTTAAACACTTTTGTATTATTATGAAGAGATGAGATATTTTGTTTAAATATCTTTGTTTTTGACTCTTAAAACTATTTGCCTTGTAATGTTGGTAAATTAAAATAAAGTGGTTAAATAACAAAAAATCCTAATATTCCTAAATGTATTGTTAAAAATATTCATTAACTATTGATATCGAATGAGATGAAACATGATATTGTGCTAATTTTTGTTTTTGCAATATCGCCCAGCCCTAAAAGAAACACATCAAACATGTCCTCTTTGTTCAATTTCATGGGTTCAGCACTTGCTTAGCCATGCTTCTTTTTTTAATTTACTATCACCCTGATGGCAACTCAAATGACCCTAAAACCCTTGAGTGAAACACAATTTGTTTTCTATTCTTTAGTTTATATAAAACTTTTATTAGTCACAATTTTTTATTATTATTATTATTATTATTATTATTATTATTATTATTATTATTATTATTATTATTATTCAATAAATGCAAGACATGGTCAGATTTGAGCCATTTTTAGTATTTCAGTCTCAAAATTAACTGCACAGCTGCAAAAACAGAGGAGCAATCAAACCCAGTGAGTGAATTTCTATTAGCATAGCATGCAATCAGCAACCTGCTAATGAGGGTTGTATGAAAGAGAAGGGTGGTGCATCTAATGACCAATCAGCATCATGCTTAACAGACTCACTATCTAATTGAAAAACCTGCCTCGGTAATACCTAAGAGATGCTTTGTGCTCCTATAGAAAAAAGACAAACCGGTCATTTCCTTGAGAAAATCCTTTTGAACAGCGATGCAACCTCTATTTATTTCCTGCTTAAAAAGGCCATATGAAACAGTGTTTGTCTGTAGTGAACTCTCGCTCTGGTTCTATTGAATTCTGTGATGTTCCCTTCAGGGTATGCTTAAGAGGATTTATATTTTTTTGTTTGTGTGTATATAGGACATTGTGTGGATCTGTGCCTGCGGCCGCTGTAGCCTCAGGCCTTTGCGGCCCCATTGAGACGAACATCCTTCTCAAATAGACCTCATCTCCTCTCTTTACACTAGTCAAAGAGCTCTGAATTGTTTTACTGTTTTTATTCAGTTCGAAAGCAGAAAATAAAACCAGCAAATAATCAAGAACTATACCCGTGAGGAGCTCATGCTTATTCAGAATATAAACCAAGTATGAATACCTTGCTTTGGTCTGCTTTTTCTAAACACATGCATGTCAAGTGTTAGGTCAGTAGGTGGAGAGTAGGTGGTCTTTTGTGGCAGCTTGAATGCATTTGACCACGAGCGGTTACACAATGAAAGCAATCTGATTTAATGCATTTCTGACCTGGAAATGGAAGAAAATGGACATACGCAAAACAGTCTAGAAACTGTTCACATGCGCATTTAGCATCTACTTAAGCCGCCTTTCTACTGCACACGACATTTGGACACGACTGTCGGAATACGCCCCCTTGTGGCTGTCACACAGAATTTTCAGTATTGTCGTGCACCATGAGAGAAAAGCTGTTCTTGCAGTGTCCGAATTAAAGGAGATCAAAATCAAGAGCCTTTATTTTCCGTGCGTTCACCATGGTTGAATGAATCCAATACTAGAAACTCATAGACCACTAAAAATTTTGGAGGGAATGTGAAGACAACGTAAAAAAATAATATTTTTTATTACTCGTTTATAAAAAGAATAGTTTTTTTTAATGTAGACTTTGACTGATTTAAAAATAACAAAAACAAACTAGTATTTCGCATCTCGCGTGCATGGACCTGCTTGGACAACACTGGAATACATCACATTCCGTCAGCCGGTCACACACAGTCTAGTCGCAGGAGTTCAAATATTTCAACGGATCCGCAGCTTACATTGCCTGTAAATTTTCTGCATACGAAGATGATCGGAGCTCCACACAGATGTCGGAATACGTCCCCTTGTGGCTGTCGCACAGAATTTTCTGTTTTGTCTTGCACTATGGGAGAGAAGCTGTTTACGCAGTATTCGAAATAAAGGAGTTCAAAAGTAAGAGCCTTTATTCTCCGTGTGTTCACCATGGTTGAATGAATGCAATACTAGAAACGCATAGACCGCTAAATTTTGGAGGGAATGTGGAGACAACGTAAATTTTTTATTACTCGTTAATAAATAGAATTTTTTTTAATATAGACTTTTTTCTGATTCAAAAATAATGTAAAAAACTAGCATTTCTCATTTTGCGAGCACAGACCTGTTTGGACAACGCTGGAATACATCACATCTGGTCAGCCAGTCGCATACGGTCTAGTTGCAGGAGTTCAAATATTTCAACAGATCCGCAGCTCAAATTAGATCTGAGTTTCCCGCATACGGAGATGATCGGAACTCCATGCAGCTCCCGGACTACTCTCCATTGGAAATGAATGACTTCCGGTCTGTCCCTTGTCGTGTGCAGTGGAAAGGCGGCTTTAGTATTTAGTGATAGAATTATTTTCTAGGTGTAAACAGGCCATCATGTGAAATGTAAATAGAAAAAAAAAAGCAAATTATGATGAATGTAATGTAGCACACATGACCTCATGACCTCCTTTTCATATGGAATCAAAAAATGTTTAAGGTTTTGATGTGAGGAAAAGGTGGCTTTTATATGCAGATTCCTGTTCCTGTTTTAAATACGAGTTTCTGTAGAAATGTTTTCAACCTCAACTGCTTGCTCCTCCGTACTTTCCACCTTGGCTCTTTACTGATGACTTTCACTTTTATTCGGTGGTCCTACATGAGATCTCAGTTAAGCAGGTGAGGGCATTAACTGGGGCAAAGCACTCTCAGCAAGGTCTTGGCAAGTGGCCACCAGAACGACGACCATGTTTGAGTGATGAGATGCACTTCAAAGAGTCATTGTGTAGGTTGCACACTTCCTGGTGCTTGGCAGCATTTCTGCACATATGGATGAATACGTCTACCAGCCTTTCGCAGGAAGGAAACAAGGTGTTGCTATGCTGGCTTGTGAAGTAGAACACAACGAGGGTGTGTTGTTGGCTGTCAGACACAACTATTCACAAGTTCTCTCTCCAAGAAAACAGTGCATCTATCCATTTCTGCGTTTGTGCTTTTCATATTAACTGTGCGTTTGATGTGGAGCAGCTCAGTGAACAGTGCCTTTTGGAATTGATGGCTCAAGTAAAATAGAAACATTTCTTTTCAAGTTTACTTTGGGTAAAAGTAAACAAAACTCTTTTTGGAACAAAAACTACTGACAAAACTACTGACTGATGTCTGCTTATAAAAATGCAACATTAAAACAGAAGCCATATAATCCAAACTGTTGTTCTCCCATTTTTGGCTCATATTGAGTTCAGGGAATTTAGGGAATCTGTGAATGGTTTCCTAGAGACTTGTTCTGACTCCAAGATTATCAGCTGGAGACTCTCTCTGGTCGAATCAATGAGTGAAGACTCACTCTGAACGAAATATTTGATTCAAAAAATCATTAACTGGATACTTGTTCTGACTGGTTCATTATACTGCAAAAAAAATGCTTTTCTTACTCAGATTTTTTGTCTTGTTTCTGGTCCAAAATATCTAAACATCCTTATAGCAGCAAGCAAAACATAATGTCTTGTTTTCAGAAATAATATACCAATATTATTATATACCAAGTGAGTTTTTCCTTAAAACAAGTAAAATAATCTGCCAATGGGGTAAGCAAAATAATCTTGTTTTTCCTTTTGACATAAGATTATTTTTCTCATCCCATTGGCAGATTATTTCGCTTGTTTTGAGGAAAAACTCATATCATTTTGGCATATTATTTCTTAAAACAAGACAATATGTTTTGCTTGTCTAGAAAAGGCTTTTTGATTTAAGATTTTTTAGATATTTGGACTGGAAACAAGACAAAAAAAATCTAAGAAAGAAAATAATTTTTTGCCGTGTAGACTCTGCATATTGCTAACTGGAGATTTGCTTGGACACAAACATTTGAATCTGTGAGTTACCAGTTGGAGATTTTCTCTGGTCAAATCAATCAGTGAAAACTCACTCTTAATGTAACATTTTAATCAAAGAATCATTGCCTGGATACTTGTTCTGACTGATTCATTAGAATCTGTGAATTGCTAAATGAAGACTTGCTCCAACTTAAATGTTTGAATCTTTGAGTTATCAACTGGAGACTCTATCTGACTAAATAAATCATTGAAGACTCGCTCTAAATAGAACATTTGTATCAATAAATCATTAATTGAATACATGTTCTGACTGGTTCATTAGAATCTGTGAATCACTAACTGGAGACTTGCTCAGACTCAAAGATTTGAATCTGTGATTTATCAACTGGAGACTCTCTCTGACCGAATCAATAAGTAAAAACTCACCTTAATGGAACATTTGAATCAATAAATCATTAACTGGACACTTGTTCTCACTGGTTCATTAGAATCTGTGAATTGCTAACTAAAGACTTGCTCTGAGCAGATCATTTGAATCAGTGAATTATTAACTGAACACTCACTGGAGTTGTTTACTCAATGGCAGATAAAGTATTCACTTTAAATCAACTCAACACATACTTTTTTTATTAAAACATTATTAATTTCGTTAAACAAGACAAAACAATAAGACCTCCTAGAACTTTCTTGTGAGCTCCTGGGGGGTCTTGGATCTCAGTTTGAAAACCCCTAATACAGCTTTTATTTGGCCAGTACTCTGTTTGGGATGATCATGAACACAACATGTGGACTTAAGGAAGTAGCATATGAAGAAATAATGACTCTCTAATGACTCTCTCTACAGCATCTGTGTATAGGCCCTGCCAAAATGGCTGCCCTGGCTGCAGTGGCCCCGACTGCAGGCCCTGAGAGCATTCCTGCTCCAGCTGTGGCTCTCCACATCAGGGCCACTCCACATCCACGGGTCTGGGTGTAATTAGGGGCATCACAGCGAGGAGGTGGGCGTGTGAGGGCTAAAAGGAGTGGAGGGTGGTACAGTGCGGATGGGAAGTTTGTATGAAAAACAACTGTTCTCTTACCCCTCTCTCAGATTCCAGAGGTTCTGCTTTGACTCGGACTGCAGGCATTCCGTCTAGCATTAACATCCTGTTATTGATGGCGTCTGTAAGGCGAGAGAGAGAAAAAGAGAAAGGCATGAGAAAGCCGCTGCGTGTGACTCCTCTCACCTTTTTCCCTGTGATTGAGTCTGACTTAGCAAAAGAATGCTCTGAACAATACTGTAGCCTACAACAATGCAACAGGCAATGATGTCATGATGGTATGCAGTTAGTAAACTGTTCAGGTTTACAACAGAGTATAAACAAACACATCTGGGTTGTTTTTCGAGTTATATTTTAAATCGAGCACCTAAAGTGCTATAAAGAATGAGCAACACATATCACAGAATATTGTCCAAACTGAGGATATGTTTCAGTATCACGTTTTGTGCATGTGTGTGAATAAATCCCAATTAAAAGGAATTTGAGTGAAGAAAAGCAGATTTTTCTCTTAATTGGCTTTTTGTTAAACAAAATACCCCTGCAGATGCTTGTTTCTACCACTGTATAAAAAATTAATAAAGGTAAAAAAAAGGTACCTGTATATTTTGTCTCACAATTTCTTCACTTACAATTGTCTTCACTTTTTTCTTATAGTAGATGAAGACTACATTTCTTGTACTGTATTCTAATAATTATAATTAGTAAATGCAATTTTTGAAATTATATTTAGAAAAGAAATGAAATATGTGATAATTTAGATTTATGAGGAAAAAAGAATCCCCAAAGGATTACAAATGATACCAATGATACAATGATACCAAATGTTGTCTCTATCAAGATAGAGACAACATTTAAAAAAATAATAATAATAATAATCACATTTTCTAAATAAGTTTATTTAATTTATTTTGTGGGTGGTTCATTCCACTGTGGTGACCCCTTATGAATAAAGGGACTAATGACTGATTTAAACTTCTGGGTCAAGCACATGCATCGGCGCAGCCTTCGTGCAGTCGCATAGCCCTTGCCATGGCTGACGCAGACGCTGATGCTTACCTCTCAAAACATATAGCTACACGTCACAACGACACATAGCGCAAGCTCTGTGATTGGTCGGCTTAGTAAAGGTAATGAGCGTGGGCGGCGTTGAGAGCCGTGAGGCCGTTGGAGTGAGTGTTTACAAGTGTCGAGTCCCATGAAGGAGCTCCAGATGGTAACATTTGTTTGCCATTTGTTTTTCTTTGTTTACCTTTATGATTAAAGTTGTTGCACGTCGACTGGTTCCTGCCACTGAAGGAATGAGTTTTAGCTATTTGTTGCGTTTAGAAATAACAAAATACCCACAAAGAAACTCGACACAATGTAACATAAAAACCTCACTGGCAGCTAACGTTTTGGAAGTGTTATTGCAGAGCAACACAAACAGCACGCAGAACTATAAATGCATGACTACGTGCAAGGCAGGTGCCGTGGGTCACGCCGATCACTCGATGCAGAAGAATAAATCAGCCTTAAGCCAAAGGAAAATTAATGAATGAACTTATGTTGCAGGGAAAAACATTAGTAGTACTGTCAAATTTTGTTTACCATATATTTAATTGGTCACACTTTATTTTTATGGTCCGTTTGTTGAATTTAAGTTACATTGCATCTTCATGCCAACTAACTGTCATTAGATTATAAGTAGACTGCTTGGTTGGGGTTAGGGTTAGGGTTAGTGTAATTTGGCATGTACTTGCAAAGTTTCTTATAGTCAGTTAAATGTCTATTGAAGGAGCAGTATCTGCAGATATTAAGCAGACAGTCTACTAATACTCAAATAGACCATCAAAACAAAGTGTTACCATTAAATTTTTCTCATAAACTAAACTAAATTACCCAAACGAATATCTGGTGAAAACCAAAAAAAAACAAATCTTCTGGGTTCATTCCTGCACCATTCCATAAGTCAAATTCCATCACAGACCACCTTCAAATGTGGTTTCAGTGATTCGTTCAACAAAAACACATTAATGTCCCCAGCATCACCTAGTCGACCTGATGCATGTCTTTATGTTGAAGCTGCGCAAGCAAACGTGCGCTCACATGCACACACACATTCACACAAACACACACACACAATCCATCCATCTAAATGCATGCACACAATCAAGGCTGTCACTGCTAACGGAGTCTCTTGACATTTCTCTTCTTGTATATCCACACAAACGACAAGACTTTCTAACAGAATCCACATCTTTTGTGCAAACTCCCCTCAGGCGCCTGAGTCTCGGAACAAAGACTACAGCCTTGTTACAGCGGGCATTGCTCTGCCAGGCTCTCACACACATGAAAAAGTGGCCACCTCCCTTAACATCTAAGGGATGCACAAGTAGACAGCTTTAATGAACTGGTGGAATCTGATTACAAGTTAATATAGCTCTTAGAGCAGTGCATGATGGGGAGATGAGACGCTCCAGAACTCCCACTGAGACGGTTTCTCTCCCCCGTCTACTCAATTTACCATGTTTAACACCATAAAGGCACAGTAATAGACACATGAGCATCTTGGGAAATGCAATATTCATGTTTCCTCATGTTTGTTTGGCTCTGGCCTGTTGGAAGGCATGAGTTTGCACACAAACAAACAGATAGGTGACTTGTCTTGAGGATAGAAAAGAGTGAACATACGTCTCTGCCTGTCAGAGTGGTTTACTTTGATATGTACGGATCGCAGAAGAGTCTGTCACAAAGACTGCAAACATGGTCAGTGTGGCTTTCAGAGTTGTTACGAGGGAACCTCAAGAAAGAGCCAATGACAACATTGTGATGGTGGCTCAGAGGGAGGTGTCCTGAAGTAACCCATGCACTTATTATTTTAGCAGCAGTGCATGATGGAATGCAAGCAAAGCAGATACGCTTTAAACATCTCTATTACGCTTCACTCCTGGCATCGGCAGAACGAAATCAGCCCAGATCTCGACTCAGCACTGGGGCTGAACCCATTTTAGTGAAGATTAGACAATATTATATAGTCTCCTCTGGATGAGTCCACTTCGTTATGCTTATATAGAATTGCTCGCATTTGCTAGTTATTGTTTTGTTCGTAGACATTGTGTTTTGCGAATCATCTCTAAGTCAGAAATTCAAGTTAAGTTAAATTGTTCAAGTTACATTATTAAGTACTAATAATACAGCATGTGCATTTTATAGACAACAATTACAGTGTAACTAGCCAAACTATAACCAAGCTTAACATTCAAAAACATGTATAACATCACATCATCCACTTATGGCTAAATAATTTGTTTTTGACAGAATGAAATTAATCCTAAGCATAGATGCATTAGATTCATTAAAAGTTAGAGACGTTTATTGCTTTTACTGGATATTTCTATTTCTTATAAAAGCTTTACTTTGTATTTACTAAATATTATAATACAATGTAATTCATGAAGGATTATTTGACAATAACAGAGTCTGCAAGTTTCACATTTGAAATTTAAGACTTTAAGACATTTTTAAGACTATAATGAATGAAATTTCAAACTTACACAGGACTTTTTATATTATATTATAATTTGTTATTTCTTAGCCAGATTTTTAAATAAATTGTCAAAACAAGCAAACCCTACACTCCCAGAAGTAAAAGTACGAGAATGGTCACTGGGGTGGTACCTTTTCAAAATGTTCATATTTGTACTTATGTAACGTGTTTCTTTTCTTTTTCATTCTTTTATAACCTGTTTTAACACATTTTAATCTGTTTTTAATCATTTCTATTATTTGTTTTTATTTTCTTATGCTTGTCTCTTTTATTCATGCTTATGTAAAGCACTTTGAATTGCCAATGTGTATGAAATGTGCTATATACTGTACATAAACGTGCCTTGCCTTGCCTAACGTGTGTTTTGGTGTGAACACGTGTGTAACGGTCCATATTGATACCTCAAAGGTGTATATTAGTACCTAAGATTTTCAAGAGATATACTTTTGTTATTTTTCCCCACAGTCCAAAGACATGTGGTATGGGTGAATTGAATAAGCTAAATTGGCCATAGTGTATGTGTGTGAACGCAAGAGTGTATGAATTTCCCAGTGTTGGGTCCCAGGAAGGGCATCCGCTGCTATAATAAAACTATAATAAACTAGTCCAGGTTGGTGTCCTCACCATATATGGACTATAAATACACAGAGACTTTTAAAACAAATATGATTATAAAGATGATAATTAAACCATATTGTAAATAGAGTTATTAATACGCTTTTGTTGGCCTTACACTAAGAAGGTCGCTATTTCGAGCCCTGGCTGGGTCAGTTGGCATTTCTGTGTGGAGTTTGCATGTTGGCGTGGGTTTCCTCCGGGTGCTCTGGTTTCCCCTACTAGCCCAAAGACATGCACTATAGGTAAATTGGGTAAACTAAATTGGCCGTAGCCTATGAGTGTGAATGAGAGTGTATGGGTGTTTCCCAGTGATGGGGTTGCTAAGTTGGCTGTTCGTTCTGCTGTGTTCATTCTGCGACCCAAGATTAATAAAGGGACTATACCCAAAAGAAAATGAATGAATGAATGAATGAATAAAAGTTCTATAGAGATTGTTGGTAATTGGATGCGTGTTGGATAGCTTTACATGGACATAGGAAAATTAAGACCGGTTTACAATTATTTAAATACCTACAAGACAAAATTTCATTGAATTTAAGACTTTTTAAGGCCTAAAATTTAGTTTTTGAAATGTAAGACATTTTAAGACTTTTTAAGATCCCACTGATACCCTAAATAAAAACATGAATTAATATTAAAATAGATTCTAAAAACTGAATTATTATTTCCACTCAAATTTAGGGCTAGAATATAGAATGAAACTCAATTTACTTATCTGAAGCTCTTTCAACTCAGACAAGGTCATTTTAGACACACTATTGCATAACTATTTTCAACACTTCCTCTGTTAATATCTTGCAGCGTAACATTAGAATAAAAACATGTCATCTAGTCTAAACTAATGCAAACTAATTAAATAAAAGACTATCAATGAACATTCATTATTAATCAACGCCACAGTTGAAACAGAATCCATGTTAGCATTAGCAGTCGCACAGTTTAAATGCATTTCAACCAACTAAAATATTCTCAGTCATGCACATTTAAACAGAAAACATGTTCTACAAAGAATCTGCCTGAATTATAACCCTAACCCTCTTGTCATTGCCGAAGTGTGTTTCCAAGCTAATCTGTGTGCATTGGATTGATATTGGGATCATGATGCCCAATGGCTCCAGGTAGTGGTGGGCTGAGATAATGTTACCATGGCAACTCAAGTTGGAGCTTAGAGCTTTATTGTCCTTTTGGATTGACACATGAGGTTTAACAGTTGACCAGGTCACTCGCTGTTTTTCCGTCCAAGAAACTGTCATCGCGATGGTGTGTATTGTGTAAGCATATCACTCAGAGACATTGATCATTAGATCAGATAAATGAGCCAACCTCTTGCCTAACTAACCTTGTCCCTTAAGAGAGTTCCAAATGGGAAATCAATACCAAGAGCAAGGTCTCAGTTGTTTCATTAACCATCAAATGAACCGATTATTAGCATAATTGAGTACAGCGCCATGAGGTTAACATTTAGGCACAATTTGTCTATCTTAGCACCAATTGATTAACGCTTAATCAAGAGCTTGTGATGGAGGACGGTGTATTGCCAACTGTATTTAACAGGGCCAATGTGATACAAGAGGCAAGAGTAACGATGACTAATTCTAGATCCATCTTCCTCCTCCTCTAAACAGCGTAAATGCTCTTGGCCAGATCAGTGTGATTTATCTAATCAAATGTACTGTCAGTGTATTACCCCTGGAGAGCTTAGAAAAGGAATTTTCACATTAAGAGTTATATGATATTGTTTATGGACAATTCATCTTCTTATGCAAGCTAAGTTTCGTTTTAAAAAGCTGGTGTGCTGCAAAACGATATTTGTGTTTTTATTTACTCACATTGATTTAAACCCATAAGACTTTCAGGCAACACTTTATTTTGATTGTCCATTTGAGTATTAGTAGGCTGTTTGCGTAATATCTGTTGATACTGTTGCTAAACAGACATTTATCTGACTATAAGAAACTTTGCAAGTACATGTCAACTTACACTAACCCCAATCCTAACCCCACCCTAACAGTCTGCTTACTGTATAATCCAATGAGAATTAGATGGCATGTACATGCAATGTAACTTAAAGTCAACAAACGGATCATCAAAGTAAAGTTTTAATAAATTTCTTTCTTTTTTGGCACACAAAGTGTATTTTTAATGGGATCATGAACTGCTTTTTATATTTTGTATTGTTCTCTAAGGTCCACCTATAGTTATCAACATGTATACACCAAAATATCCCAATTTAGAAGTCAAGATGGGGCAAATGTTAGGCTATTTTTTGTCCTCATTTAATCACCCTTCATCAGACACAATGTTTGATTAGACAAACTTGATTTTAGTTTCCATGTTTTAACATTTTTGTAGGGTTATCAGCTGTTTAATGTCAATTTTGGCTTTTTTTAACATAAAAAAAAAACACAGAAGCTTAACCACACCTGCTTGCTGCATGAAAGAAATGGTTCTAGCAGAAGCTCAAAAGTGCAGTGAGACATAAAATGATAGGTCCTATTGGTTGTCTTACATCAAGGAAGCATGGTTGAGCTTCTGTACCCAAATTCAAATGCTATAAACCAGGGGTGACCAACCCTGTTCCTGGAGATCGACCTTCCTGCAGATTTCAGTTGCAACCCATATCAAACACACCTGCCTGTAATTATCAAGTGCTGTTCAGGTCTTAATTAACTGTTTCAGGTGTGTTTGATCAGGGTTGGAGCTGAACTTTGCAGGAAGGTCGATCTCCAGGAACGGGGTTGAGCACCACTGCTGTAAACACTATTTGCTGATCAACCTTTATGTGAGACATTTCAAATTAAATCTTTTAGTTTTAAACGATCATTTAAAGTAATTGTGGCTTTTTTGAATAATTTAACTTAAAGGATTAATACACCCCATTTTTTTTTAACTCAAGTGGCTATAAACCTGTAAACGTTTGTTTCTTCTGTTGAAGACATTAACATTTTAAAGAAATCTGAAAAACTGTAACCACTGACATCTATATAAAAGCCAATGGTTGCAGGTTTCAAGTTTTTTTTTTGTTTTTTTTTTTTTCAAATATATATATTTTTGCGTTCAACAGAAGAAACTAAATCAAACGTTATTTTTGGGTGAAATATCTCTTTAAATCTCTCAGTTAAAATGAATTTATTTTTGATCTCTTTATGTTTCAAAGAGTCAACTTTTGGGTTAATTTGCTTTCACCAGTAGAACAGAAATCTGTCTGATTTTATTCAAAAATAACTTCATTTGTGACCTAAAGATAAACGAAAGCCTCATGGGTTTGGAAAGGACATGAGAGTGAGTACATGGCAGAATTTTTACTCCGGGATGAACTAACGCTTTAAAACTAAACCTGACCAATGGGTGTGTTTGTTTGCCTTGACCTGGCTTTAGTATGCATTTCTGTGAATCTTAAATTCTGAAATGGTGTACTCTTTTATCCATACAATAAATGAAAACAACTTTGGACCCAACTGACATTCTCTGTGTGAACTAAAAAAAACGGAAACAAACACTTCAATAAATACGTTCTGATATTAAACCCTTTTCAATTCCTCTTATCCATACAATAAATTAAAAAAAAAACTTTGGACCACATTGATATTTATTGCATGCCCAACACACTTTTTTAAAACCATCTGTGTTCTCCATAAAAAAGAATGTCATAAGGGTTTGTAAAGACATGAGGGTTAAAAAACAATGACAGAATGTTTATTTTTGGGTGAACTATCCCTTTAACAATCTGAAGAAATGGAAAAAGAGCAATTGAGCACGAGAGAGATTAAGATCACCTTTCCATTTCACCGAGACACTGAATGAAATAGTGATCCCAGGTGTGAGCGTTATGAGCAGGGGAGGTGCAGTCGCAGAGTGCTCAGGCATCTCATTGCCATGCACGGCTGGAGTCGTCCCCTGAGAGGCTCCCCGAGAAGAATGAGGGCAATTCAACTGGAAACGGGGCAACAGGGAGGGGGCCCGCCTGGGATTTGATTCCGGCTAAGGATGGGGGGGGGGGGGGGGGGGGGGGGTTGTACAGGGGAGGAGAATGGCTGGCACTCCCATGCCCAGCTATAGCTGTAGAATTCCCCTGAAGGACGTGGGTGCCGATAGAGGTACGGCGCAGGGGGGGGGCGTAATCGCAGACGAATGACGAGCGGATCAATATGAGGTGACAGGCCTGGGTGGAAAAGGCTGACCTTCCCGGACCCCACGCTGACCTTGCTACACAAAGATTTAAAGAGCATTCAAGTTACCCTCCTGGAGCCGGTTGCAAACTTCATTGTGCAACGCCAAGCCTGGTGTGGCATTGATGTGAGGGGCGTTACAGAGCACAGGAGGAACCGCTATTTAAGTGGTTTGGAGGTACTTAAAGAGTAATCTAAACCTGTCGAGTGGCATAAAATCAGTAAACATTGAGATTTAAATTTTGGCCAATTATTTTGTCAATAAAATTAATATTAGAGTTTTTGAAATAATTAAAAATATATAAATAATAATATCTGGGGAAAAAAAAAATCACCTTAATTGTTTGAAGTTAATTTATGCATCACAAATATATAGAGTATGAAACTTGATTTGCTTCTTGAGAATATTTGGCAAACAAGATTAGAGTGTTTTTATGATTAAATTATTATATACAATAAACGGTAATCTAAATGCAAAAACAACAGAGCTGAATATCCAAGGGCTGTTTTAGTATTTTAAAACACTAATCGCATTATTATCTTGAATTAGCTTTTTGTATTATCACTTTGATCATAAATATTTTAAGAATGTTGCTATTTGCTTTTGTAAGTTTAGATTTTTAAAAAAACAATTCTATAAAGTTCTAGATCTACAGTAGTCAATATTTAAAGTGGATCAAAATAAGTTGCTCAAAATTGACAAGAATTAGTGTTTGGGTTACTTTTAGGACAACTTGGATGAAAAGTTTTGCTTTACTTTCATTGATGACTACTATATAATTCTATATTTCCTTTCTTTTTTTATGTAATTTTATTCTATTTTTTGTGTATTATTGATCTTTTATTTTCATTAGCAATAAATCAATCAACAAGGGCACCCCTGTGGCCAGCTCAATCTGATTTTGCTGTTGATTTTATTCATTTAAATGTTCATTGATTCATTTTCTTTTCAGCTTAGTCCCTTTATTAATCGAGGGTCGCCACAGTGGAATGAACCGTTAACTTATCCAGCACGTTTTACGCAGCGGATGCCCTTCCAGCTGCGACCCATCACCTGGAAACACACATACACTCCCATTCACACACATACACTGCAGACAATTTAGCTTACCCAATTCACCTATGGTGCATACCTTTAGACTTTGGGGGAAACCGAAGGAACCAGGAAGAAACCCACGCAAACACGGAGAGAACGCGCAAACTCCACACAAAAATGCCAACTGACCCAGCCTAGACTCAAACCAGCAGCCTTCTTGCTGTGAGGTGACAGCGCTACCAACTGCGCCACTGCGCTGCCTCATCTAAATGTACTTGCGTAACTTCACAATATTTTGGTTTGCACTGTTTAATGTTTTCGCTTTTCTACAGAACGTTCACTTTTGCTGATTACTACATATTATATGCATGCTATTATACAACGGCAATATTACTATAATTCACTTTGTAAGCATGCGCTAAATAGTTGTTTGACTTTTATGTTATTCTGGCTGCACCCCTGGGATGAACCGCTGACATTCAACTAGCGCACATAAGCTGACTTTACTGAATTTCTGTTTTTTGTGTTTCAAGTTCGCGTTACGTTCTTTAAAAAAAAAAAAAAAGGGTAAAGTTCTTATAATTTGTTTAGCATTATAAATTTTTATTAAGAAATTATTATTTTTGAAATTAAAAATTGTGTTTTATCCGATTGGAAACCACAAATCCAAAAAAAGCATTTTGAAATTAGCTTTACAGAATCTAGTTTATTTAGCACCTCAAATTTTTCTGGTTGGCTTAAAGGGCACCTATAGTGAAAAATCTACTTTTTAAGCTTTTGGACAGACATATGTGTAGATATAGTGTATAGACCATCATATTGGGGTGATATAAACACACCCAGTCCTTTTTTTTCAATTTAACAACATGGTGGACAATTTTAAAAAACGGTGGACCAATTGGAGCGTATTTCAGATCGACCGCAACTTGACGTAGAAGTGCGGTCCCCCCGCCCACCGAATTGATTGACAGCTGCATGTATTAACATGTCCCGATAGTCACGTGTATAATCATATCAACAAGACCAGACGTGCGCAAAGCAACCGGGAATAAAAGGTGTGTTCAGTTTGCTAGGATCATCAATCATCATCAAATGTGATCAAGAGTGAGTTTCACAAGATTAAAATGTTTTAAAACAGAGCATGTGTGTAATGAATTACAGCGATTTAGTTTCGCTTTACTTCATCAGCACAGCCGCGTCTCAGAACAATTATACAGGAAGACGCTTCAGTCTCGGTTTGTGGACGTTAAATCAGGTTTATTTTGTACATTAACATAACAGATATCCATACAGCAGTGGAGATTAACCTGTATCCTGTCACATTTGCGTGTGCAAAAAAAGTGCAAAGCTAAACGGGCGCTCTGTTTGTGTGTGTGTGTGTGTGTGTCTTTGCACGGGGTGTGTGCGCGCGTGTGAACTTTGTAACTATTGTGTGTGACTCATCGATGCAACTGCACAACAAATACTCTTTGGTAAAGTTCTTACTGTAGTATTTCTCAAAAACGCTACGTGAGATCTGCTTCCTTTAAGTCTGTCTGTTGTCTGACGCAGCTCAGGGAGGAGATTAAGGCACGCAGAAAGGCACGTAGAAACGGTAGGTGGGGAGGACTAGCCTTAAAGGCTCAGTATGACAAAACAGCCCCCTAGTGCAAAAATGTATAAAATAGAATCTTGTAAAAGGTATAATGAAAAATCTGATGGGTGTTTTGAGCTGAAACTTTACAGACACATTCTGGAGATGCAAAACACTTATATTAAATCTGAAAAAAGGGCTAACCTAGGTGCCCTTTAAAAGGGCCAAAAATCGCAATGTTTTTGTGGATGCATTTTGCAAAAAGGCATATTAATAGAAGAAGCTGCATTAACAATATTGTGGCTCAAAAAGGAATTATTAGGTTTATTATTATATGATATTATTAAGGTCAGTATAGTGAGTGTGTGTATATGGTATTGCCTTTTGTTCAGTTTGTTCATTTGTGCTTTATTAATTAATTAATTAATCTTCATAAATTTTAGACATGGCATAAACTGTATGCTGCACAATAAAAGTATGCGAAAAATAACTGACCTGAAAAATGTTTTTAAACTAAATATAGATTTTTATTTGATTTGCACATGTACTTGCTGAATAAATTGCAATATTTTAAACGTAATTTATTAAATTAATTAAAAAAACAATTTTTTGTGTACCACTCCAAGATTTGGTGTGGCCTCATCTGGCCACCCCTAAGAAAATTTTATGGGGGCACCACTGTCAATCAATAAAAAAAGTTTGCCTAATAACAATAACACTACCATTCACTATTAAGAAAAATGTATACACATAGAATATATACAACCAATATAAAAGATACTGTATTATAAAATCTTCCAAAAACACCAAGACATTTCAAAACAACAAGACACAATTTGGAATATGAGAAGATGAGAAAATAAAAAGAAGCAGAAGGATTTTGCAACTGCTCGGAGGCGTTTCATTTCTGAAATTTTAGATTTTTGCACTGGAGGAGCAGCACACTAACAGACGGGTTCCCTTGGTCCTGCCAATGCTTTGTTCCCATGTTGAGAGCCCTGAGCAACTGCGGGCATCTGTGGCACAGAGGCTGGTCCTGCTGCCACGGGCCGAAGGGGGAAAAGCGGATGGGGATGAGAAGAGGAGGAGGGGGAGGTGGTTGGGAAGGGAGGTAGGGATTTAAGCACTGGAGCACAGCCAAGAGCCAGACAAGAACACTGAACTCAAACATGCCAAAAGAGCCTCTCAGGCTCAACCAGAGCAAAAGAACAGCATTTTACGTAACATCAGACTCCACACTGAGGAGAAGAGCTATTGAGAGCTGCTCCCCGCTGAGCTCTTGTTAATAGATTACCTTGCCTTTTGAGTTGCGAAAAACTAACACTTTGGAAATATTAATGGCCAATTTCTGAACTGCCGTTGCTATCAAAAAGACTGCAAAATGACTGCCTGTATGTGAAGTGATGTCCTGAACACTGTCCATCTTTATTCTGCATGGACAAACCCAATTTGTCTTACATTTATGCAGTTTAAGTAATACAGTTGTTGTGCTCTTTATAAAATTCCTGTAACCACTGTAATCAAAAATGTATTTACATTTACAGAAAGTTCTCATGATGCAATGAGATTCAGGCTTCCTCAACGCTGACAGACGATGTCTGCGAGAGTTCAGCTCACGCTCACTTCCCTCTTTGGAGCCCCTATAAACAGCGAAAATGTCGAGTCAGCATTCTGTCATTCCCAGCAGAAAACATACAGGCTAAATCCTGCCTTTTCCATTTACTGTCATGCTGGACATTGGACCTCCTTATCCTGAAGGAGGAGGAGTTAGTGATAACCTAAGTTTGTTACACTTTAAATGCATGAAAAAAAATCAAGGCACTGTCACCTAACAAACAACCAATGGATCTGCACCCCTTTACTTGAACCTACTACTTCAGGCCTATCTGCCTTGCGGGACTCTCCGCTCTGCGACCGAACATCTCTTTATGATACCATACCAAAGGTGCACAAAATCAATTGCAAGACCTTTCACCTTTAACGTTCCATCCTGGTAGAATGATCTTCCCAATTCTACGCCTATATCTTAGAACATTTTTATGAAATATCTAAAGAGGCAACTGATTCGTCAACACCTAATTATTCAATAATCAAACAATAGCACTCCTTATGCATTCTTTACCAATCTGTCCTAGTTGCTTGTTAAAAATAACACTGCTAAAACAGCTTAAACTTGTCATGGCATCTATATATCGCTGATCTCTGGTGATTAAAAGGGTCACTTGCTATGTATCCATCCAAAGATGTCCAAATTAAATTTATGTGCAACACCTGGAATATTTCATAAAAGATGTGCGAATAAAGCATCTTCTCTTATCAAATAAAAAGTTTATCCTACTAAGTTATGCTCATACATTTGCATCTTGGTGTTTCTAACAGTTTTTTGTGCGCATCTCCAAAATTCACATAAAAACAGGTAAGTGAAAATTGAAAAATGCATTAACTTTCACCCTTCCATAGACTGAACAGCGAATAAATTTCAGAAAACATCAGAAAACATGAAATGACGCTCAAATCCACATCTCCTCTTCCTCGTAGTTATCATGAATTCTAACCCCAGTGCTCCCCGAACTCCAGTATGAACTGTATTTCTTTGATTAATATTTTCTGGCATATTGTGAATGACTTCAGACTTTCCATTTCATAAGGCGAGTTTTTTCTTGGCAGGCAAGTCTGCCCTATGACTTTGGCCGCTTTTGAGACCTCTTTTTTGATTCGAGCTCCTGAGAGACGTGCTGCTTCAGTACCAGCCGAGTTTGTGGATAAGTAATGCGAGTGTGTGTTCTCCGCCCTGCGCATCCAGACGGTAGCGCTTCACCTCAGGGAGCCCACTTTGCCATTTTCCTCTGGCTAAAAACAGCCACACAACAATGCCTGTCATTCACTCGAGCCCCCGACCAAGCAGATTTGCTGTCTTGTAGCTCACTTTATTTTTCTGAGTGTGACAAATGTAGTCTGACTCAGAGATGAACAGAAGAATCGCTGAAAGACATGACCAGATAAACTCTTCTAAACAAATAAAAAAAATCAGGTCACAAGAGAATGAACTACTCTCGGATGCCAGTTTTAGATCCATGTCAATGCAATTGTGATGCATAGAATATAATCCAAAGGAGGAGGGGGAAAAAAGCATGCGAGCCTTAAAACCCATCCGTAGAGTCAAAAAGCTGGTGCCCGTCCAAGATGCCAGCTGTAAA
The DNA here is from genome assembly GCF_903798145.1 of Danio aesculapii. Lineage (NCBI taxonomy): Eukaryota > Metazoa > Chordata > Actinopteri > Cypriniformes > Danionidae > Danio > Danio aesculapii. Next base: position 31,816,194 of record NC_079443.1, on the reverse strand, counting down.
AGGACTCCATACTGTACATCAATTCCACCCCTTCACTAGGCCTCACACACCTGATAGGAAGTGACTGAGCTTTAATAGAACGCCGAGGCTCTTGTAAACACTAGGCCAACTTTCCAAAACACAGGCTGACGGAAGCACCCGTAGTCCAGCAAATTGCCCTTGGGCTCCTGCTATTTCTGCACAGGGAGATCCTGTGTCAGTGGTCCAATGAAGATTAAACAGCTCAGCTCATGAAATACTGCCCTGGTCTGTACTAATCGTATGCTGCATAAATGTCTGGACACTGTTAAACTTAAAATCTCAAAGTTTGAGGCCATTTCTAGTTTAGTTATTCTACATAAAATCTGCCTCAGATCTTATTTAAAATAAAATAAAAGTTTGTAGCAATGAAAATATAGACACCTACCATTAAAGTAATTTACATCAACAGGTTTGAGAGTAACATTAAAATATACATTTACATTTATTAATTTAGCAGACGCTTTTATCCAAAGCGACTTACAAATGAGGACAAAGAAGCAATTTACACAACTATAAGAGCAGCAGTGAATAAGTGCTATAGACAAGTGTCAGGTGTGTAAAGTCTAAGAAGCAAAAGCAATAGTAATGTTTTTTTTTTTTTTTTTGAGAGAGAGAGAGAGAACAGTTAGTGGTATAGCCAGAGAGGCAGTTACAGATTAGGAAGGAAAGTGGAGACTAAATAGTTGAGTTTTTAGTCGTTTCTTGAAGACAGCAAGTGACTCTGCCGTTCTGATGTAATTAGGGAGTTCATTCCACCAACTGGGCAGATTGAATGCGAGAGTTCGGGAAAGTGATTTCTTCCCTCTTAGGGATGGAACCACGAGGCGGCGTTCATTCACAGAACGCAACTTTCTGGAGGGCACATAAATCTGCAGAAGTGAGAGCAGATACGAAGGAGCAAAGCCAGAGGTCGCTTTATAAGCAAACATCAGAGCTTTGAATTTGATGCGAGCAGCAACTGGCAGCCAGTGCAAATGGGTGAGTAGCGGAGTGACATGTGCTCTTTTGGGTTCATCAAAGACCACTCGTGCTGCTGCATTCTGAACAATGAGTTGAGCTGCATGTTCAGATAGGAAGGGTCGGATCTTTCTGATGTTATAGAGTGCGAATCTGCAAGATCGATGGTCAGAGAAGTTTAGTTGGTCATCAATCGTTACTCCAAGGCTTTTTACTATTTTGGATGCAGTAATGGTTGCCCCTTCCATCTGGATTGAAAAGTCGGGTTGGCAGAAATAAGTACCGTTTCATTGTAATCGTTGAATTTGTTGAGTCTGTTTCTCAGTTTATGACTACAAGGTAGTACTAAACATTTAAATATTTTTTTCCAAAACACGTTGGTAACACTTAGTTGGTTAGTTAATGGTAGCAAACCATTAACTAACACTACAAGCCTAATAAACTACTAATTAGCCATTTATTAATCGTTAGCAAGGTAGAGATTGAGTTTTAGGTTTTGGGTAGGATTAGCAGAACATAATTTAATGCGCACTTTGGCTCTAGGGGTCAAACAACAAAAAATAAGGTCAAGAATCTTGGTGTTATTCCCAAGTCAGGTATGAGTTTCAGTAGTCATGTCAAAGCAGTAAGTAAATCAGCATACTATCCTCTCAAAAACATACACTATACTACTAAATTTATCAGCAAAGCTAAATAAAGAAAACTGAAGACACCAAAAAGTGAATTCTCAGTAGATTATTCAAGCTGACTTATATTATTGCAGATTTTCTTAAAGCACAGGGTATTCAAGGAAAAAAGTTTCTCCAAATGTTTTTTTTTAAACCACAAAATATCCAAAATTATTGTTGAATGGAACCCTGCTGTGGGAGGTACGGTAATGCAACAGAAAACACTCATGTTTTAAGAATTTTTACATAATATCTGTATTTTCAGCTAAAATGGTCTCTGTGTGTGAACAGAATTAAAGGGCTCAGTATCACTAAACACATGCTTAACACATTATTCAGAGCTTTGTTATTTTGTTAGAAGTTTCAGGATGTGGAGTGACAGGCAGGTTTTTAAAAAGGACTTCTTCACAGCTAAAGCATTGTGGGGGTTTTTTCATTCACGTGGTTTTGTAGCTTCTCGTAAACCTGTCTGGCTTCCTGAGCTTCATTTCCCCTGCCAAATTTGTCTATGACCTCTGAGAAATTTCACATAATTTTCCAACACTTCTCCCCCATACAAACTCTTGCTACTGTGCATCTGTCTCACCAAAGTGTCACAGTACAGTTAAAACAGCTTTGCTCTTCTGAATACTCATAACTTATCTGCAAAGATCTTACTGGCATCATGAATTATGCAATACTTAGTTTAAAATATATGCAAATAAATTAATAAATGAAAATAAAAAGAATTGAAGAAAAAACAATACATATTGTGTCAATATATGCCCTAATTACTGTTTAAACAAACAGTAATAAAGCGGAAATTTAATAATACAGTTGCAGTGATTTTGTTGGCAACACAAAATTACTCAAGACTTGATTACTCTGAAGTCTGAATAAAATAAAATAAAATAAAATAAAATAAAATAAAATAAAATAAAATAAAATAAAATAAAATAAAATAAAATAAAATAAAATAAAACAAAATAAAAAAAAATGTAATTTAATTTAATTTAATTTAATTTAATTTAATTTAATTTAATTTAATTTAATTTAATTTAATTTAATTTAATTTAATTTAATTTAATTTAATTTAATTTAATTTAAAATATGCCATGATGGTTTAGAGCAAGACTTTCACATATATATTTTTTACAATATATTAAACATTTTAATTATTAACAATATCATTATAAAAGCTTGATAACCAAGCTTTCTTTTTTGTTTTACCAATTCCTCTGCTTCTAATCTGAAACTGTAGCCTTCAAAAGAAAGGTTCAACCCCATCCACTTCCAGCACACCTCTTCCCTTCCCCCTTGTGTTTAAAGTGCAGTGGTCTCAGTGGCCCGTGCTTTAAAATAGACCTGACACAAAAACCTCAATTGCTCCGAGAGGTATGGAATGGGCTGTGTGGTCACCGCTCGGGGATTTAGCCTGAGAGAGCTGGACTTAAATGCTGATGATCTGCGCTGGATCAATAAGGAATGTGCATGTGCTGATATGCTGCTCCTGCTCCATGTTTTCTCCCTCCAAGCCCTCGGTTTGCACAAGAACTGAGAATCCAACCTCATCTCCAATTCAGAAAAGCAAGCTAATGAACTGTCTCTGACCAGCAATGCCTCACAGCTCTCGCTCTCTTTCCCTGCGTCGGCTCGAGTGTGTCATATTGGATGTCTGCAGTTACTGTATTGTAAGGTGACAAGATTTCTGAAATGAAATTCAGGACATTTCTAGTGAATGTACGGTTGTTTAAATAAAGATATAGGCACAATATCTAAAAAAAAAAATTAAAGTAACAAAAAAACTATAACTGTTTTATATTTTATGACTTATGTACTCACAACATACTAAATGTTTTAAAGAATTTTTAAAATCAATCCAGAGGAATAAGAAATTTTATGCGATAAAATGTAAAAGTGAAATGCACTGTGTCCTCCTTTGTCGCCGTACATTCTCGTTAGGGATGTAACGACTCACCGTGAGTGGGTTGAAAATCAATGAGACAAATCAAATCGGTAGAAATTTTGAAAGAATTGCGATACTTTTTTTTAAAAGTGAAGGCGCTGTGTTTACAGGCGCAGACTCGCTTCACCTGCACATCAGTGGCGAGCAAGAGGTGGGGCAGCAGAATAAATTGACACCGGTTAAGTGCGCTAGACAAAATACTAACAATGTGCAAATACTGCAAACAGGGGTTTACTTACACTAACAGAACAACGAATATGATGCACATAAACCGTCAGCACAGTGATAAACTACTGTCACAGATATCTATACGCAAAAAATAAATAAATAAAAAAAAAATTAATAAGCCATACCACGTGGACCAGATCATTTGCAGCTCTGCTTGCTCTGACGAGGGCTATGGAGATCACACGGTGCATGAGTGTTTTCATAGCAAAATCCCAGCACGGTCCCAGTTTTAGTTTGTTTATATTAATGACTCTTCTTTAGTTTGTATTATTGTCTTTTTTTTTTGAGGGGGGGGGGGTTATTTGTTTTTAAAATAGCAATTCAGTTATGGTAGATAAAAATATATTATTTGGCAAAAAATGTGCAGCATTTAAGAAAAAAATGAGAGGGCTCTTCACCCTAAATTTGTTTCAATTAATTTTGTAAAAAAATTGTGACTAAATCATGAACTGTGAGATTAGAATCGTGAATCATCAAATCAAGTCAGGTGAATTGTTACATTCTTAATTTTCGTATTGCATTTTGGTTTTATAGAAAACAGGAAAACACCAAATACGCTGTATTATTTTTACACAAACACAAGGAGCAATATGCCATAATATCTCCAAAATTGTATTTCCATACATTGCATAAGTCAATATAAAACAATAGTCAAAATAAATGATCCCAAATAGCAACCAAGACACCTCAAATGACAAAATAAATAAATATATATTTATTAGAGCGCAGACGAACTCTGGAATTACGGTATGAATTTTGAGAAGACATTCTAATCTAATAAAATCAACTGAATATGTTAATTCATTTTAAAGAGCTCGTTTACAATAGTAACTTCTGTTTTTACATACCTATTAGTTTCTTTATAATACAAAAAATATTTAAGGTAGTAAACAAATGAGGAAATTAAAAACTGTGTCAATCAATAAGGGCAGCTAAAGCCTAGACACAGCACCAAAACAAGGGCCCATGCATTAGAAAAATAAAAACTATAAGAATATATGGTGGTTACCCTACAATACACTTTCTGAGTTAATCTGATGGTAACCACAAAAGGGAAAAAACAAAACAATTTTACTTTCCTTTTGACAACTCATTCTGACTAATGAGCTGTCATGTTGTGGTAAAGTCACATTGATTCACATGTCATTAATCCACTTTTAATGAACCCAACCCATTGTAATCAGTCCCTGACTGACAACTGACCGATACATTGACAATCTTCTTGAATATCAGCAATGTCACCAATGACATTGAAAAAAAATCCACTGTTTTAGAGGATACACAGTGAGACTCTCTGAACAAAGCACCCATTCTTTCCCTAAGCATCAATAATAAAAAGTAACTTTCCTGATTAGTGACGCATATCCTGTTTTTCACCAGAACACAACTGCTTGTGATTTGATTGACAGGTAGCAAGAAAAAAAAAGAAAAACCTACATTCACAGCTGTCCTCTGTGTTCAAGTAAATCCATTTAAAGGTGTCCAAAGCTAACTTTTAGGGGCCATCTGTGCTCCTACCAGCTGTGGACCGCAGGGCTGCTCTGTTTGCTGGAAAGGTAAAGTTCTTTCCAAAGAAAACATCACACACAGATGAGCAAACAACAACACTGTTTCACACTCGAGCTGTGCACTGTCAGATGCTTAGGGCAAATATCCACCTCTATACTCAGAGCAGTAGAGTGTGAGTCACCCATCTAAACTCATAGTCTTCATTTGGAAACAGAAAAGTTTGAAATTAGCACAGTTTTAAAATATATATATATTAAATATTTAAAAAATATATAAATAAAATAAATAATAAATATTTAGCAATTTAGCAATATAAATAAAATAAAAAAGAAATATTTAGCAATTTGATTCATCTGAAAATAATTATAAATAAAATAAAGTTAAATGTACACAAAATTAAAATAATAAAATTATAATTTTATAAAATTATAATACAAATGACAAAAACAAAACACCAAAACTTTAAAATCCATACAAAATATAAAAATAAATCTAAATAAAATAAAAAAATTACAATAACTTATAACATTTAAATAGCACTGTAAATGGAAGGAGTGCTTGACCAGCCGTCATCAGTTACTTATTTGATCATTTGCATTACTTTTATTGCTCACATTTAGTAACCTATACAAAACATCCTAGCAACTAAATAGCACTGCACTATTACAATTATGCATTAAGCCCATACTTCTATCCAAAGTGACATCCAAATAATAAACAAAACATGTTCACCTTAGCAACAGCACAACTTAGCATTATTGTGGTGTTGTAAGGTGACTAGACTTCTGAAATCAAAACAGGGACATTTCTAGCAAACTGTTGGTATTGTTATAAACAACAAGATAATTATAAGATGAAAAACGCACACTAAAGACGATTCAAAACCAAATTAGCCATAGTTTACAGTCTCCCTTGTGAAGCCAATATGAAGTAACTGAAACTGTAATTCCTTGACTCGACTTTGGGGGTCTAGCTTCAATGAACTCCAAATGTTCACTGACTGCAATGCAAAATTGGCCAATTTTACAGCTGAAAAAACATGTTTACTGCCTGGTACAAAATATGGTTTTGGTGTATATAGCTACTATTACGCTTAATGACAAATGTGAGGGGGGTGAATTTTGTTATAACTCATCCATTTCGTTTTATTAAGCCTGCGTAATTAAGGGCATGGTCACTTGAGAGACAGCTAGGCCTCAGCTGATTCCGGCTGATGAGCAACTGAGCTCGGCATATACATAGTATTTTTGTTTTGTGTTATATGGCTTTACACAGTCAGTAGCCTTTTGAAATTATTTTCTACAATTATCAGATAACATGACATGATGTGCACCTAATTGTGCTCACAAACCATTCAAATGGCGTCCATTTCCCAGGTGAGTGAAATTCTTACTTACTTATAAACCATATCTATAAATGTATTTGTTTTACTAAGATAAATGATCATTTATAACTTTCTTTAGACCTGTAATGCACTCCAGAATCTGACAGATTGATTAGCTGTAGGCTCTAGAACAGTCATCTGAAACGTTGTCATACAATGTTATGCCTGGAGTTCATAAATAGCCTTGCATTTACTAACACAGACTATATTATTAAGTATTTGGAAGTAATTTGCGTTTTTCTCTTGTAGAAAACATCATAAGAACAATGTTTAGTGGCTCAATGTGGTACAACAGTGTTTTAAAAGACTAAAGACTTGATTGATATAGTATACAACCAAGCGCATGTGGTAAGAACACAAATGAGTCGCAGGTAATGAAATATTAAGTGTTTCTCCCAAAGAAAAGCCTGTCTAAGCAAAATTCTTGCAGGCATCTGTAGCACCACAAACGCTTTGCCTCTTTGCCCTTGTTTGGTTACCCCCGGTCGGTGCAACGGTGTGCGAACAAAATAGTGACGGTTAGCCATGACTACTTGTAGCTTCATTTGTGCTCTTCAGAAACCTATGGGTGACGTCACGGATACTATATCCATATCTTTTACAGTCTATGGTCTACACTTACATATAGCTTTTAGCTATTATGAAATTACTGTATGTATGGTTAGCATGGTTAGCACACAGCAACGAATATATACTGTAAGCTACTCATAACAATGAAAAATTATTCTGCCAACCATTATAGTTTTGTCCAGTTTAAAGGTTTATTATAAAAGTGTTTCATCCAAAGTGACTGACAAAAAATAAAAATTAAAAATAAAAAGATCAACAAAACTAGCTGACCTTAGCAACGGCACAGGTTAGCATCCGCCTTTAGCTCAGCACAGATTAGTGCCACTCCCATTCTCTTCAGAAAAATCTGGCTGGTGATTTTCTGTAAATAATAGCAATTCAACGGCACACTTAAATGCCACTTGCAGTTACACAACTGCCATCCATGCCGTTTAAAGGGATTGTCTACGGGCATTTCATTCACGGCATGTCATTCTGCTGTCACATCACATGGACATAAGAGAAGTGCTATGTATAGCGGTGCAGGTTATACAACGCGTTCAGTGTGTGAAGTGTGTTTGCGGAGGTGGATGGAGGTGTGTGGGTGGAGGTGCTGGAGTGTTTTATCATCAGTACAATAACCCACTCCTCATGTCTTGCGGGGCTGGACGAATCCTCCAGCCTTAATGCTGAGAAGCTTCTTTAAGATGCCTCTCTGCAGTCTTTCAATGCACAAGCCCCCCTCCCCCGACACTTAAACAAAACCGGCTACAAAAACAACAACTTACTTGCTAGTTTGCGAATGAATCTCATACAGAATCTTAGTCCCAGTTTACATCTGGTGTTAAAGAGATTGTTCACCCAAAAATTAATATTCTGTCATCATTTACACTCCCCTTACTTGTTTATTTGATTTTATTTATTTGTTGAACCAAAAAGATGACATTTTGAAGAAAGTTTTAAACCTGTACCTGTTGACTTCCATAGTGTTTGTTTTTCCTATTACGGACGACTGTGGTTACAGGTTTCCAGCTCTCTTAAAAATGTTCAATTCAATTCATCTCTATTTCTATAGCGCTTTTACAATGTAGATTGTGTCAAAGCAGCTTAACAGAAGTTCTTGTAAATTTCTTTTGTATTCAACAGAAAAAAAAACTAGTTTATAATCAGTTTATGAATAAATAATATAAATAATTCCTGTTAACTTCCGGCCACAACCATATCCGATCTAGCAATGACCGTTTTGTGGTGAGCATTTGAATGTTAAATCTACTGTGTAAATATTTAAGCAGTGAAATAATGTAATAGTATGAGTATGTAATAAGTTTGCTTCTCATTAATTTCCAAATGAGTACAGCATGTACTGTTTAAACAGTTACATATACAGTTGAAGGCAAAATTATTATTCCTCCTGTGGAACTTAAATTCTTTTAAAAACATATGCTTTAAAAACATTTTATCTACACATTTTATTATATTAAACATAATAGTTTTAATAACTAATTTCTAATAAGGAATATCTTTCACCCCTCCACACGTGATGCGCGCGGCGGCGCAGGTTTTTTTTTTTCTGCGCACATGCTCAGTTTGTTCTTTGATTAAACTGCATTGCTTTCATCAGAGTTGGTTTGGTTGTACATAAAGAATAACGTCTTTATTCTGGGAATACAACTCTTAATACACTTGCATATAAAGTAAGTCGTATCTCAAAGCATTTTCTGGGGCACTGGCGATTTATACTGGGGCACGTGCCCCAGTAAATGGGGTCTAGCGACGCCCCTGCAGTACATTATAATTTACTTGTGTGGTCCTGAAAATCACTTTTTGAAGGGGTATCTAGCCCTTCCCCTTAGCCCTACACCTTCAAGCTAAAGAGATCTGGGACACCCCTACCCCTTCACGTGAACGCACAAAAAGAGGGGTGGGGTAAGAGGAAGGGCTAAAGGGTAGAATTGGGATTGGGCCTAAGTTAAGACAAGTCACTGGAAAACAGTGTGTTGTTCTGTAGTCAATCAAAAACATACATTTCTTAAGGGGGCTAATAATACTGACCTTAAAAAAATCTGGCATTCAAATTTTCCTCCATTTTGTCAGCCATGCCTATTTTCCAACAATCCAATTGGTTCCCAAAGGACTTTTTTTTCTCATTTTAGAAATCATTTCAATCAGATGTAGATCACAATAGAGGAAAAAAGAACAATCTTAACTTCTATTTCATGCCAAGTTTCAACACCACTTGGTCTTCAATAATTCAGAGGAGGGCTAATAATTTATGACTGTACATTTACGTATGACTGCTTAAACATTTTAGTAAAAAAAAAGATAATAAAATTATGCATTTTATGCAAGGGATCAGTAATTTTGATTTTTAATAACTAAGAGAATAAAAATTAGTTAAATTATTATTTTTTTTTGTGAATGCAAAAGGCCAATAGTTATGTATTTACTTACTTTTGGAGCTGTTCAAATGCATTCAATCACATGACCATGTACACCACAACAGCAATACAAACACAAGCCTTTTCAACCACCTCCAGATGTGATCGAAAGTTGGCCTCACAGATATCATCTACATCTTTATTTAACATCATCCACTTGTGGTTGGAACAATGAAAATGCATCTTAATATCAGGTGTAAACAGAACCCAAATAGATTAAATGTGGATGGACACAGATCAAAATCTACAGTAGATTTAGCATTTGAGAACGTGCATATTTACACAGCTCACATCCTCTTGTAGACCCTCCCACACACTCTCTGATTGAGCAATGGCATTTGTGCCAAACAAGAACACACACTATCAACAACACACACGAGGCAAGGCACAGTCATCTCACATGCTCGGTTTTCTCTGCAAATCTATAACCGCTGTGACTGCCACACTGAGTCAAATAACAACTAAGAGTTCAGCACACTTGAACATTAAGTAATACAGGAAGTCCTCATGAGGGTATTTTTAACTTGAAATTTGACCCATTCCGGCACCCATAGCTTCGCTTAATAGAATAAGCAGCTGGTTTTGTGGTCATACTGCTGCAATGTCTCCTTTTTGGTTTACTTTTTAATCTTTTCTACTAATATCCAGATATAGGTGCCAGGAGTCTAAGCATTAACAGACTGATAAAGAACTTAAATATTACAATAATTGAAAGATATATTCAATGTAAAATGTCCTTAATGTGCAAAATTTGTTTTTGAAGTATGTACATATCTTAATGAGTTTCTCTTACAGTGGATTCAGAGACTTAAACAGGTCTATGTAATGGAAAAAATGACTGCATGACTACAAATGAAGACAGATATTTTTCCAGAGGTGGAAAAGTATTACAACATATTTAGATATGGTATGTACATTTAGAGGTTAATTAACCAATAACCAGTGTAATCTGAAGTAACTACAATGTAACATGATGTACTAATGTAATGTATCCCCTGAAAAGTATTTATGGTGGCAGTATTTTTATTTATTTATTATTTTTCTTATTTTATTTTTAATTGATTACATTATCATTGTTTTTTATTTATTTATTCCTTCATCTGTAAAGGGTTAAATTGTTGGGGAAGGGGTTGTTCTGAAAAACTAATTATTGAAAAATCGTAAATAAAGTTTCAAAACGAGTAAAAACAAGTAAAAATAACAAAATAAAAACAATGGCCTGAAGTGCCTGAAGTAAATGAACTCAGAATTAAATAATGTTCTTATTGTTCTTAATTTTTGTTAAAAGCACAAATAAAATCAAATAAAAATGCATTGCTCTAAAAAATAATATGAAAAAAATTGTACACTCAATGTACATTAAATATAAAAACAACAAAATAAAATATGGCTAAAAAAAGTGTTAGGGAAAAAATAAAACAATTCAGAATTAAATATTTTTTCTTATTTTTCCTAATTATTGTTAAAAAGTAAACTAAAAAACAGAAATAAAATAAAATAAATTCTCAATGTACACATAAATACAATAAAAACTATTTTAGAAAAATGTTTTTTAAGTATTCACTTTTTTCAATAACATAAAAAATGAAATAAAAACATTTAAGAGTACATTGGACAAAATAAAATAAAATAAGGTAAATAAAACACAAAAAATTTGAAAATAAGTCAATAAAAATATAACATTACAAATAAAAAAACCATCAGACTTAACATTTTCTTACAAATAAAATGCAATAAAAATAAAAATAGATATTGAATAAAAAAAACAATAAAATAAAATTAAAAACAATAAAATAAAATAGATTAAAAAAATAATACAATTCAAATTACATTTTTTTCTTAGCATACATAAAAAACACAATTCAATAAAAACCAAAAAAAATCTAAAATAATAAAAAATATATGATATTCAGCAACCACATGCTTACTTTATAAAATAAGCAGCTGGGATTATACTCATGCAGCATCTGCTTTTCAGTTTGCTCTACCACTTCTTCTACTAATCTAAAGCATTAGGTGCCAGATATGAGTTTCCAGTCTCCAGAAGGAAGTTATACTACATGACATGGACTTACTTTCGAGTCTCTCAAAGCTGAGCCATGCATGCTGTGCTTTTCCTTTGGACAGTAATTGACTCCATATGTTGTTTGCATAATTTCTCAACCCCCCGATCGCCAGACCTATAACTGCTAACAAAGTTCATGCACATCTCAGAACATCCTACCAAGAGTTTCCTGAAAAAACAGACAAGCCAGAACAAATCCTGGACATAATGTTGTGCCTGGGGGGATTATATTGTATGTACAGTATACTTTTTCCATTAAGGTGAAGAACTCCATGCAAAAACATTTTTTCATGCACCTGTAAATTTTTACGATTTTTTTTTAGTCTAATGTAAAGAGAGCATCCGAAATACACTTTCAAGTGTCGCTTTTGTCACGCTACATCAGTTTGAGTCTATAGATTTCAACAATCCATATTTTTTAATGCAGTTTTCTCAAAATGCGTTTTTTTTGCACATTCAATGCTATAAATCTTGAGGTTGTTATATCTGTGTTCTGATTGTTTTTGCAAAGGTATCATGTTCATACATTCATATGTAACATAATTTGACTAATTATACACATCATTTTATTCTACAAATGTTTGAAGTAGATTTTTGTTGTAGTTATTATTTTTTAAATTTATTTTATTTTTGTTTTTCTTTAATGAATTAAATTGTGTATATATATATATATATATATATATATATATATATATATATGTATATATATATATATATATATATATATATATATATATATATATATATATATATATATTTATTTATTATTATTATTTTTTTAATATATATATTTTTAATTATTTATTTATTTTTTGTTTTATTTTTATTTATTTTGTATTATTATTTAATTATGGAATGATAACATGAGATCTTGAAAATCCCCTCTGTAAAAACTCTATCACTCTCTAAAAACACTAATGTGTCAAAAAAATAAATAAATGGAACGAGAACTTTAAACCTGGACTTCATCCAATATTCAGGATTTTGTGTGCATACAGTATTTAATGAGATAATGCCTGTTTATATATTACACATAAGGGGTCGCCACAGTGAAATGAACCACCAACTTATCCAGCATATGCTTTTATGCAGCGGATGCCCTTCCAGCCGCAACCCAGTACTGGGAAACACCCACACACTCTCACATTCACATACATACACTACGACTAATTTAGTTTATTCAATTCACCTATAGCGCATGTCTTTGGACTGTGGGGGAAACCGGAGCACCCGTAGAAAACCCAACATGGGGAGAACATGAAAACTCAACACAGAAATGCCTACTGACCCAGCCAGGGCTCGAACCAGCAACCTTCTTGCTGTGAGGCGATCGAGCAACACGGTGGCTCAGTGGTTAGCACTGTCACCTCACAGCAAGAAAGTCGCTGGGTCAGGCCCTGGCATTTCTTTTCAGTTTGCATATTTTCCCGGTGGTCGCATGGGTTTCCTCCAGGTGCTCCGGTTTCCCCCACAGTCCAAAGACATCCAGTACAGGTGAATTGAATAAGATAAATAGGCGGTTCATTCCGCTGTGGCGACCCCCGATGAATAAAGGGACTAAGCCGAAGGAAAATTAAAGAATGAATGAATTTTTCCTATAATATATATTTATATAAATATATATTTAATTACATAAAAATAACTAAATATATAAGATTTGTTTGCAATTCTTATAATAAAATCAATGAACAGGGGAAATACAGTGATAATTACAGCATCAACTTATTGTCTTTCTCTTTTTTTACCACATTAACCAGCAGTGTCTTGCCTTAAGTTCCCCAAAGTCATCTCAGGTTAAGGGACGGCAGTTAGGTGTGCTAACGCTGTTGTCATGACGACAGGGAGAGAACAGCACATAGATAAGAATACAGCGCAGGTCTGGTCGTCTTCATTTCTCTCACCATCAGCCAGAGCCACACCATGTCTAATTACTAAAAAAAATCTAACATGGAGTACTGTGTAAATGCATCACTACAGATGTTCTGAATGCTCTACAACAGGGTACGGTTTATCTGGAGTCACTGATATGGTGTCAGTTGTTGTGAATGATTTGTGTGTTTGTAGATGTCGAATTCCACGTCTTGCTTTTGTGTCAGAGTGTTGAACAATCACCCCCTCCTTCACCACACACAGCTTCAGTAAACAAACCAGGGCTGGACACAAGGGTCAAGGGTTGAACACACCAGAGAACAAGCACTGGAACATTTTGTCAGCTTAGCGAAATGTTGAAATGAGAAGGAAGAGAGGGATCATTAGACTCGTGTAGTTTCTGTAGCCACAAGCCCTTCTTTCACCTATGCTTTGCTCTCGGTTTGCTTTTGTGTCTGGATGCTACACATAGACATCACTGAGAGTGATCATGAATGAGAGTGATCATCTTTGCTTTTTTAGAAACATATTTTATTTTAACATAAATAAAATAAAATTATGTAACTTTATTTTTATTAAAAATTAAATGTAATAAAAAAATTAAAATAAAATTAAATTAAATTAAAAATATATTAAAATAAAATATTTCTAAAAGAAAATAAATAAAATTAAATAAAATTAAAGTAAAAATTAAATTAAATAAAAAATAAGTAAAAATTAAATAAAATTTAAATAAATTTTAATTATATTACAAATAAAACTATGTAATTATACTAAAATTATGTAACTACTTATTTTTATGAAAATAAAATCAAATTAAATTAATTAAAATTAAATATAATAAAATTAAATTAAATGAAAAATAAAACAAAAAAAATTAAATAAAATTAAAATAAAATAAAATAGAAATTTTATAAAAAAAAACTAAATAAATATAAAAAACTAAAAATTTTAAATAAATTATTTAATTCAAAATAAAATTACAAAATAATTAATTAATTAATTAATGAACAATAAATAAATTAAATTATAAAAAAAATCTTAGAAACTTACATTAATTGAAAAATGGCTGTAGATAGATGTGAAATATAGGATTGATGGATGGATGGATGGATGGATGGATGGATGAGATGGAAAAGGTTAGGATGGGTGGATGGATAGATGGAGGGACGGACGGACAGATGGATGGATGGATAGATGGATAGATAGATAGATAGATAAGCAAAAGTCATCCATATCCCTCTTGTATTACCAAAACAATCACGATATTACTTTCTGAGTTGGCAAACAATTCTGAGTCATTAATCAATGGAAGGACACCCCCTGTCTCTGTCACATGCTTCAGTTTACTCACTGACATGCATAAAGCAGCCAGCCTCGGCGCGAACACATATTGTATGTCATGATCCGACAAGGAATGACAAATTGTTTTTCATAGTTTTTCCAAGTAGACTATGCAGTGCACACAACAAGAATTCTACAGTTTAGATCCAGCAGAAAACACACCTGGACCCATCGGTGCAGTGAAGGGTATCATTAAAACGCCATGCTCTCCGTGTCATCGGACAGGCCCAGCGACAGACCCAACATTAACTCAACATGTCTACACTGAATGCGCTTTGCTCTTTAGCTGTTTGTCACTAGAGCAAGTAGTGATGCGCCGACCTTGCTTTTCATTACAAATTCAGATTTGAAATGCACATTTTTTTACAATTAAATTGGCCAAATTTTAACACAGATTGTTTTATGGTACAAACAGTGCACAGGCTGAATGAAAATGAAAATTTCAGTTGCTTAATGAACAGCAAGAATAACTGTTTACCTGCTTGGTGCGGTAAACAAAGCAAATGTGGTGCTAAAGTTCCCATGATGTGATTTGAAATGCGCATTTTTGTTCGATGTGTGATCTAATAGGGTAGATGCAGAAGTATGTGGAAGGAGCATTTAAGGTCTGATTTCTTTTTTTTTTTTAAATCTAAGATCTCCACTGCCTGATTGATATACAATATAAAGTAGTTCTCAGAATGTTCTCAGAAGAAGCATTGCATTAAATTACATTTTTCCGCGCCATGTCCTCAAAATATGAACATTTATTTTACCCCAGTATATTCAATGGAATTTCTGCGCTAGCCTGCTAATCCTGACGAGCGCGTGCATGTAAACGGCTTTTCATCTTGTTTTACCCTTGAACAATCAAAAGAATGCTGAAGTCTATTTAACTGAATATATTTTAATTACATTACAACATCAATGGTGTAAAATGAAACATGAAGATGGGGCGGAAAATAGAGTAGCTTCTTCCCCTTTTAGAAGACCAGCCAATAGTGTTTTGGTTTTATCACAGGTCTGCCAGTGAGAGTTGAGCTCAAGCACATGTAGCAATAGCGTATTAAAGGGGGCGGGACAAATAAAGTCAGATTTTGACAGCGTTTGATTGGTCAGAAGGTTTGATGAGAAACTGAAGTATGAGGTGAGGTCAACAAAACAGTTAATCATTTAGGCCGAAGTGACAAACTGCAATCTTTGGACGTTTATTTCCTCTAATGCGAATTTTGTCAGCACATGCACTAGTTAATAGATATCCTTAAGACTGACATACTAAATCTGAAAAATGTTGTTTTGATTTCACAGGGAATTTATTATGCATTACGCAGGAAAAAATACCATCTGGACAATGGATGACCTTTGTGGTTGTTGCAAGATCAGATATGGTTGCAGCCAGAAGTTAAGGAGAATTATTAATATTATTTCTTAAATTTCCCATTTAACATATTTTATTAAAGGGGGACGCGGTGGCACAGTGGGTAGCATGTTCGCCTCACAGCAAGAAGGTCACTGGTTCTAACCTCAGCTGGGTCAGTTGGTATTTCTGTGTGGAGTTTGCATGTTCTCCCCGTGTTGGAATGGGTTTCCTCCGGGTGCTCCGGTTTCCCCCACAAGTCCAAAGACATGTGGTACAGGTGAATTGGGTATGCTAAAATTAAGTGTAGTGTGAGTGAGTGTGTATAGATTTTTCCTGGTGATGGGTTGCAGCTGGAAGGGCATCCGCTGCGTAAAACGTGCTGGATAAGTTGACGGTCCATTCTGCTGTGGCGACCACAGATTATAAAAGGGACTAAGCTGAAATGAAAATGAATGAATGTATTTTATTAACGTCTGCACCCATCCCTAAACCCAACCGTCTTAGTAATGTAAAAACCGTAGTTGTACAGAATATTATTTATGCTATCTATTAAATTTCCCAATAAATTGTATTTTATATTGCCTACCCCCACCCCAACCCTAAACCCAACCATCACAGTACTGTAAAAATATTAATTATTGTTATACAGTGTCATAAAAAAATGCGATATTGATGTGAATACCGCACTTCCGGCCGACCACGTATCCGATCTAGACTTCACCGACCTTTGTAGATACTTTAATGAAACATACTACCCACCAATTTAGCATATCAGATATTATTTCCAATATTAAGGTGGGGTTTTCAAATTAAGTACAACAATAATTCATGCATTAGATAAAATAAAGGGATGAACAAGTATACTGAATAAAGCCCATGTATAGTGAATACATTCTTAGTCTAGCTTTAAATAGAGGTGTCCACAGTTTAAATGAACATTATATGAATTCAGCTAAAATAAATAATGTAAAATGTAATAAAATTAATGCTCCTGTGAATTTTTTCTAACTTTTTAATACACATAAATCTCAGAGCGATCACCGACAAATGAGCTCTAATGAAAACCGGCCAAACAATGCCCAAACAGTCTAACCCCGTCAAAAAGTCTCAGAAAATACAGTATAAAAATAAAACATATTAAGGTTAATGAAGAATATATATTTTTTGTATAGAAGTTTTTCTCAGCCATTTCTGTGTGGTGCTTGAGCTGACAGTACAGTACACTATATCTGTGCATCTGTAAATGCATATCTCTGGCCTTTGTAAATGCTGTGGTAAATACTGTTTACACACTCCGTAGTATAAAAATATTGCAGTTTTTATACATTTCCACCTCATAGATCAGCTGAATTAAAAATAAGTAAATAAATAAATTGTTTTTTTTTTCATATATATATGTGTATATATTTTCTGGCCGGTTGATCAGTTCATCTCTAAAAGTAAAGATTGAGGGCAAAGCTGAACATTTGATCAGCTGGGGCCCAACAGCTATGCAGACCACAGGGGCATTCCTGAGTCCCCCTGGGCCGAGTCTGAGACAGATGGGGTCCGTTTGGGACTCATTCGCAGTACACATCCTGCGCTGGAGATCTTGTGAGGATTTCCCAGATAATCCCTTCAGCAAGGTGTCCAGTCTCAGACGAGATGCATCAATAATTCACTATCTTTGGCCCACCTGTGTGAAGCGTCTCCGAGCAGAAGGGCGCTAACCTTTAATCGCTGATCCGCAATGGCCAGCAGGGTCCACTCGTGTGGCCGGAGAGAGAGAGTTTTAATGGAATTCTTTGGCACAGCGTAAAGCAGAGGTGATAAGCAGATACGCTGTCCTCTGATTATTGGGTCCTATTATTGAGCTCTCTATCTGGCTGATTGCTATCTCGGTGCCAGGGATAAAATCCTCCAGTGCTCTTCTGATAGGGGCCATAGAGTCTAACAAATATACTTCACAAAGTCAATGAATCAAATTAAAGGCTGGGTTTTTATCAGAGCGTGTCCAACATGCTTGGATGGAGATACACAGTATATGTACAGTAGGCTACATACAGTAAGGAGGATGACTCATATCCGATCAAATGATTTATTTGATTGTTAAAATCTGTTGCATGATCCTTCAGAAATCATTCTAATAAGCTGATTTGCTGAAAAAGTAAGACATACAGTGCTCCGCATAATTGAGTACACCCCATTTTAAAAATGAATATTTTTATCCATTTCTCAGTGAATATAGGCAATGGTGCCATATTTAGAAATTGAAAGATACTACAATAAAAATTCAAGCAAAATATTGCAAAAAAAATTACAACCTACAAAATTCCAACTAAATTTAAACATTTTTTTACTTCTCTCGATTTTTCCTCTTTTTTAAAGTTGTATTTAATATTTTTCTATAACATAAATTTGGGTTTACCAGTTTTTGGACCATTAGTGTAAGTTATTTTGTTAGATAAACTCCAGATTTGGCTTCGGAGCTGACTAATCTAATGTATATACACCAATATAATATTACATAGCTTCGTAAAAATATATGAATTTAAAAGAGAGATTTGTGAGGGGTGTACTTATATATGCTGAGCACTATACAAATGATTTGTATTGCAATAATCAATTCTACTTTTTACTCTCTCAAGTTTTTACAAATTTCTTTTTTCTGATAAACACATTTTGAAGAATACTAAAAACCAGTAGGAATCGATATCCATAGTAGGAAAAAAAAATCATCATCAGTTTCCAACATTCTTCCAAATATCTTAATTTGTGTTCAACAGAAAGAAACTCTAACAGGTTAGAAACAGGATGAGTAAATGATAGCAGAATTTGTGTGAAAACAATCACTTTAAAAGTGCAGTATGTAAGTTTGACACCCAGTGGTTGAACTAGGTATTACATTCCAGGATCGAAACAAATGCAAGTGCAGGTTGCCATATTGAGGAGCGAGTCTGACGATCAAGCCTAAGGGTGATTTAAATCATGTTCTAATTTAAAGCAACAACATCCAATAGAGGAATATTTTACATATTAAAAGAAGTTTTTGTTCTAACCGCATAATTTCTTGCAGCTGAACAACAGGATAAACTGACAATGACCACGTCAGGTACACCTCATTTGCTTTATTCAATGTTAAATAATATCAATGTGAGTTTGATTGCCATTTTACATGACATTTATTGCTATACTACTGAAAACAGCAGCAGATAGTTCACCTCAGATCTTGAAAATAAAATAAACCGTTTGAAATTGAACTTTAGAACTGTGACTCAGTGCAAGCCAACACATATGAGGGATTCAGCATGTACATTTAATAATGTAAAGAGGTTTAATATGATTATAAACCTTACCATTTTGTGAGGGCATATTCTGTGCTTCTGAATGGCTGTATTTTAATTTATGTTGTGCTGTGTTTGGTGCAAACAGTGAAAATTGCTTTTCACTGCAAATCTCCACACGTAGCGTGTTGTTAGGACACGGGGTTACAATGTAACCTGCTCACCTGATGTTAACGCTCATAATATTTATATCATTTGCTAATTAATAGCCACCTCATGTGGAACTCTGAATCTGTGTCTCATTTCAGAGTCTGCTGCTGTCCACCAGAGGTCGCATTTAGTTCATGGGCGTATGCTTTGAGAGCCTTTCTAAATGAATGAATGAAATACACAGTTTTCCACCAAGGCAACCCGGAGTGCTGAAATATAATTGGTTAAACTGGCATTGGGCAGGTTAAAAGAACCAAAACAAAGATAGACATTTTCAAAGCAGAATATGTGACTTCAGCATTGTTTTTCTGATAAACAAGAGTGTTCACTTGGCATGTTTCTTAAACATCTGCAAGCATTTTATGGTATTTTTATGCCTTAGAAGAGTCAAAAACTTACATACAGCACATTTAAAATACCCTTTTCATCAATTAAACTGATTACATCTAAAATAGATGCCCTAAATATGAAAAAGTTGCAAAAACAACTTGTTAGACGTGAATTTTGGACATGTTAAAATAAAAAATTGGTCAATCTGATTGTCTTCAGTGCTGCCTGTCTGTGCAAAGAATAAAAAACCTCACCGCCACAAGGCTGTGATGTTCTGGGTGGTTGCCAGGGCTTTGGCTGCGGTTGCTAAGGATGTTCTGAGTGGCTTGTAGCATGTTGCTATGCAGTTGCTAAGAGGTTATAGGTGGTTGCTAGGTGGTTACTTACTGACCCAAGACACACAAGTAAAAAACACTCTCCTTCAAAGGACCCCTCGATCACTGTTAACCTAAAGCTTTTGCACCCATTCTATTGCTCTGCCAGGTAAACACTATAAATCTGATCACTAAGCACAACTCTCCACAACAAGCCGCACAATCTGAGGCATCATTCAAATCTTTCGCCATAAAAATGAGTTGCTTACAGAGCATTTGTGGCTAGCCTGACCTATAGCATCAGCAGCAATAGTATCATTTACTAGTGTTTTATCTGAGACACACACATATACTTAATGTGTCCTGTAGCAAGGGTCTTAACCGCAGCAAGAGCATTAAATAACCTCATCTCTCTGGCAGAATAGCCTTGAGCAGCAGTGGCTGCCTCACAGTTTAAGGATGAGTGACCAACATTAGCACTGTGTAGAATCACACACACATTAGGACACAGTTACCATACCAAAGTACACAAACACACACATTCAAGCACACATAGGATCCTACCTCCACCCACTGATCCCCCCATACACACACACACACAAATGCACATCGACCTCCACACCACTCGAATGCCTTCGCTGTCAGCTGTGTCCAGGTCTGGCGTAATTGAAAAGAACAGCCACGGGCCAGCCCACAGACGCAGCACACCAAGCCAGGAGCCCGTCACTGACAGCCAGCCATCAATACCAATGACTGTTCCTTGAGGAGCAGATGACATCCACGACACCACCCATGCAACACCCCGGCGCGCACATACAAGCGCTCGCCTCCCGCCCCCTCGCTGTCCGTCCTCCAGCACTCCAGTCTCTGATTCCTACCCCAGTTTGTCACCACAGTAACTCCACTCACCGGGAAGCCTGTCATCGCATCGGAGATACACGTGCCATCAGCAAACTCAAACACACACACACTCTCTCACTCACTTACGCTCATGCATGCATGCACTACGAACCAACAGGATCAAACTTTTTCGACAGCGGAACAGTGGCCACTCAGAGACCTCCTCCTCCTCCTCTTGCTCCTTTCCCTCGCACACACTTTTCTGACAGTGTGTCAATATTTAACCCAGAAAACCAGCTGGATGTTTTTTCTTTTCTCTAAACAGCTTAATCAAACCCTATGCACAGTTTGAACTCACTTCAGACCACTTTACTGAGTGTGTAGCACTTACAGTACGTTTCAAACTGAAAGGACAACATGTGAAGAAGAAAAAAAAAATGACATCATGATTGTTAGATCACACTGTATCTTTGGTCACCTGCACTGTTCTGAAGGCTGCATCAGACTTGTCATTTGGCATAACACAACAGTGACAGCTGAACAAGATGTACGGAGAACAGACAAACAAGCGAGACAGAAGCATTCAAAGAAGAACAGCGAAGGGGAATAAAATATACACAGACCTGACCAGAAGCTGCAGAGCGACAGAAACTGTCTTCCTTATACAGTCCTCTCTGTCTGTCTCTCTCTCTCTCTCTCTCTCTGTGACTCCCTCCCCTCTCTGCTCCTCTCAGCTGCTCAGGGCAGTTCTCAGGAAATGAATGGGAGCTCACAGAGAACTGTTGTACTTGCAAATGACTTACCACGGTCACATGATCCGCTAAATGTAGGGTGGGCCGGTGGGTGGAGGCTTCATAAGCAAGAGAAGACAATATACTCTAAGCTTTAACAGCATGCATCGAATTACACGGGGCCCCTCGTGGGAGGTTTCCGACATGTCTCTGAGCCCAGGCAGCGGAGAGAGCTAGAGTACCTCCCCGTTTAAAGGGGAAGAGAGAGAGAGAGAGAGAGAGAGAGAGAGAGAGAGAAAAAGAGAGAAAGAGAGAGAGAGAAAGACAGAGAGAGATTCCCTCACAAAAAGTGCCCTACTTTATATACATTTAGTTACACAATTAAAAGCACTTAAACTTAAAATATTATATAAAATCATTAAAAATTATTTTGTATTCATTATTTTATTATGTAATTGATGATGATTATGATGATGATGATGATGTAGCGCTGGGTGATTTTGTCTAAAATCAAAATCTCGATTAATTGAAAATTTCACCTCGATTATAGTTCACTGACAAGTTTTGTACAGTAAAAATGTTCACATATTACAAGTGAGAGATTTGAAAAAGATAATTGAAAGAAACATGTACTATCTATGATTATTTATTGTAGAAAATATGCCGCCTCAAGGCATCTCTGGCTCAGCTTACAATCATCATCAATGTAGTGCAAACGTGCAATGTGTAGTTACATTTTTTGACAGGTGCGTTGGTATTCGAGCTCGCAAAGGCTGTGCAGGACCATACTCGAGTATTCATTCGATGCAGAAGTATAAATCAGCCTTATCAGAGCGGGGTCACATGACTCTATACGCGGTAGGAAAAGTAATAAAAAAATTGACCTGGAAAAATGTAATCAATTATAGAACAATTTCGATTACTTTTCAATTAATTGCCCAGCCCGATGATGATGATGATGATGACGATGATCACCCTTTAACTGCCGTATCAAGAAAGAAAAATTTTGGATTGCATTTCCTAATGTCGCTAGTTAACACACTCAATGCATTTTTTTTTATTTAACACATTCCTTTATTTCTAAAATATTAACCTCTACCAAATGGTTGATATGACGGTTTATGGTAAAAGTACCAGAATTAATACATATACTATGAAAAATCTGAAAATATGTATGACCAATTTATAAAAATAAAAAAAAGAATCAAAATAAAACATTTTTGAATACTAAATCATCTTTATTTTTTTAAAGTATGCGATAATATATTTCAGATTCTAATTTAAAAATGGTCTTTTTTTTATAAAACCAAAATCAAATGTAGTAGTACAACAGGATTATGTAAACCAACAATGCTGTGTAGTGTAAACCATTATTTGTGGTCATTCTTTAAATGACTTTCATTATTTAAAATAGTCAAAATATGGTCAGTTAAAAAAAAAAAATAAATAATAATAATAATAATAATAATAATAATAATAATAATAATATTTTTTAAACATTTTGTATGTGTAGGACTAAAAAATGGGTTTATGCTATTATTGTTGTTGATATTATTAATAACAATAATATTTCCAACAGCAACACTTGATCCTGTAGACTTCTTACCTTTATTTTTGTTATTAATAAAGGGTGCAGATTGAATTGGTGGCCCATTACAAATATCTTGGAATTTTAATTGATGATACACTTTCTTTTAGTTCTCCCATTCAGCAATTGGTGAAAAAATGAAGTGATTTTAGGCTTCTATTTTATAATTTAAAACTGCGTTTCCTGTGATGCTAAAAAGAAGCTGGTTGATGCAACATCTCAATATTGGACTACGGTAATGTTATCTATATGCATGCTTCATCTCAGAGTCTGCATACATTGGATACTGTTTACCATGGTGCACTAAGATTTATAACTAATTCTAAATCCCTTACTCATCATTGTGTGTTGTATACTAAGATAGGTTGGTCTGCTTTGTCCATTCGTAGGCTCAAGCACTGGCATATCTTTGTTTACAAATCTATATTGGGTTTGCTCCCATCATATATCCTGAATTACATTTGCAAAACACCTGTCCTTAGCTATGGTCTTCGGTCACAAGATATTTATTTACCGTCTGTTCCTAAAGTGCGGACAGAGATGGAAAACATTTTTAAATACGCAGCACCTTTTGCATGAAATAATCTACAAAGTTGCAGTTTAAAGAATTGATTTCACTAAATGCTTTTAAAAAGAGTAGAACTGATTGAGAAATTGAAACACAGGCTTGTAGATGTTTTGAATGGTTTGTTTTTTTGTGTGATTCATGTTAACTGTCATGTTCATTTGTTGTCTTTCAGACCCATGTGACTTGTATACTGCCTAATCTTAGCCAGGATGCTCTTGTAAAAGAGATTTTTAATCTTAATGTGTCCTGGTAAAATAAAGGTTATAATAATAATAATAATAATAATTTAAAAAATCGCAACAACAAGTATTATGATTATGATCATTATCATCTTCATCAACAAATTTTGAAAACCCCTCAGAATTTAGGACTAATAGTCAGTTTTAAGATACTTGACAATTAAAATGTATATTTTTTTAAATTCTTGAAAGATGTGATTTCAAGTCTATGTTACAAGTTACATAATATAAACAGCTCTTAATTTCACTTAGTCGCCAGACTTACATACTTTAGACTAAAGACTCATCTCTACTGAAATTCAGCAGAAGCTATTTATTTCCGTTCATCTAAGCACACGTATGGGAACAAATTGCGAAGGCTTGACAGTGGTCTGTTGAAGAGGCAGCTATGGTTTCAAGATGCAGATTCGCTCTTCCGGGAATCCTAATTAATGTATAGGAAACAGAGCTAATTTGCATCTCTGATAGACTGTGTTCCAAGCACACAAACACACGCTAATGGGGTTGATTAGGCTTTGAAGAATATGTTAGCCCTTACCTAATTTCCTTTGAAAATTTTCTTTAATAAAGCAATTTTGTTATATATGTTTTGTAATGTTTCAAGAAAATCAAGCACTGAGTATTTGAAATTCATTTTACGCAATGGAAACTTGAATTTGGGACAATTAAATGACAAAAAATGAACATTCTGTCATCAATTAACTTGGCTCCTAATAATTTGTTCATCTAAGGAACACAAATGAGGATACTTTTGATTAAATCTGAGGAATTTTTATTCATTCACTGAAAGTCTATTCAGCAGAAACTATGATGCTTTAGAACAGTTGCAAAGAGATCAAAAATAAACCCACATAAACCAAACCATTTAATCCAAGTCATCTGAAAAGACTTATTATGATTATGATGCATGATATTACATGATTATTCACATTTGAACACTGAGCAAAAAACAATGTTTACACTATTTATACTTGGTCGTGAGTGAACATATATTGAGCAGAAGACAAAGTCCACTGAAATAATCCTTTCAAAGATTTTTGAGAGCATCCCTAACTTCGTTACCTAAACCAATTAATTTTTAACAAAAACGTACCGCACATCAAATAAACTAAATGTGCTTGAAGTTCTTATACTTAGAATGAATTATGAAAGATTGATCTCTGCAAAACAGATCCCATTTTCATCATACAAACTTCTAAATAATTATGCAATCAAATCTGATCATCCCGGTGGATTACTCAGGAGAAAACAAAGACTTTTATCACTGTGTCTGATGAAATGGGCATTGAAACGCAGCTCTGATGCATCTTTATGAAATGCTATACCTCCCAGCTGCAGCCTCTGACAAGAGTAGCAATTTCCCCAACAATAATGACATCTCGAGGAAGCGGTCCTGCTCTGCCCGCACACCCAGCCCAGCCTGGCACACAAAGGGTCCTGGCATGTCTTGTAAAGGGCTGAACTGGAATCAGGCGTTCCAGTGGGAGGGTGAGCCGTGTATGGATTTCTGCCAGGGAACATGGCCCCATCTTAGCTCCCCTGCAAAGAGGAGGCAGAAAGAAAGACAGAAAAAAAAGAGTGAACACCCTTGATTACAGCTGTGGCACTGAGAAAACCCAAGGCGATTAGGTGGGCTCCAATGTCCGTGTTTACCACGGTTAACTACACAGCAGGCAAACAGTTGCTGTAAAGTGATAAGATTAACCAAGCCCACGTAGGCCAACATCCACACACATTTACACATCGACCATAAATTACACGCTAACAAAGATTTTGGTTCCGCCAGCATTGTCCAAAGTATAGATGTGACTGTCATCCCTCCAGCAATTCTAATATATTTCACCACTGAAAAAGACATGTTCATTTGAAAGAGATGACCTTCTCTCGTGTGAAACACAGAAAGAGATGTTTCACAGACTATCCAAACTGCTTGTTACTACACAACTTGCTTGTAAACATACAGTGTGTGACCACCTTTGTGAAACCACAGCTAAAGTCACAATCTTTTTCCGAGAAAAAAAAAAACGTCAAAGTTTTAAAGCCATAAAAATTACAAAAAATACATAATTTCTGTTTGCTGCAGTAAATGATAGAATATCAAGATTTTGAGAGTACTATTCACTTTTATAACATGATAAATGTTGAAATTAATAATTTATCAACACTACGTCTTGTAGTGTTGGTTGTTTGTTTAATTGTTTTGATAAGACATAATGTCAAGAACAGTTCATTTTGTTTTAAACAACAACAAGTGTCAAGGTATCCCACTCATTTTAAGTTCATTTTATGGCTGACACATCACAAAATAATTTGGTCATATAGCATACTGAATTGATAAATTCCCTGTTTGACAGGTAAGCAGTTATGAAACATAAGGAACAGAAAGCGGATTGTTTAATAGCTAATGTGATTTAAATCTCTGTTTAAATTATGACGTAACAGCTGATTATATTTTGGAGGATGACGAGCAAGACTCATGGTCTCTGGAAACCAGAGTACCCAGTGGAAACCCACACGAACATGGGGAGAACATGTAAACTCCAAACAAAAATGCCAACTGACCCAGCCGAGGCTCGAACCAGCCACCTTCTTGCTGCTAGGCAACAGCGATGCGCACTACAACACCGCGTCGCCACTTTTTGGACCATCACATCATAATATCAGACCTGTTTTACAAAACTTTAACTTTAATTTTTCCATAAAGGCATCATATGTCATTGAAAAAGGGACAATCCCAGCTTTTGATATGTGGCACATTGTCAGGATAATTATGGTTCAGATTTATTGTAGTTTTAAAAATGAGCAAAGACTATAGAATACACAAGACAAGTCACTCGTATCTTTTTAAATGGGGAAAAGTGTAACTGTCAATATGGTGAATAAAGCCCCAGCTACTAGTCCAGGAGCCAATCATCGATTGCTATAGACTGACGATACTCTGGGGGAGAGGCTCGGACCAGACGTGAGTTTCTGCAGATTTTGTGTGATTTGGAGGTTTAAAAATGAAACTAATGAGACAGTTGTTGTTGAATTTTATTGGTGATTCCTAATATGAAATTCAATCATAAGCTTGGCAAGCATTTTTGGAGAATTTGATGTTTTCCCATTCAGACAGAATGCCTGAGCAAACTGCCCAAGAGGCGTTTCAAAGATGGCCGCCGAGTGAAATGACTTGCCTTAAAGGGGCTTTTATATAAGCTCTTCTTAAATTTGTATTTCTCAAAAAGATGATTTTCTATGCCTGAAATGAATCAAATATTTGACATGGACTGAGCCAGTCAAAATTAAAAATATAAATGTTATATTTTACAGATTATTCTTTACATTATGCAGAATGATTTATGTCAAAAACTGTGAATGACAAAAAAAAAGACTCAGCTGGGTTTTCAAAGTGTGGGTCACATATCCTTAGTTTAATCGAAACTAAACAATGCTGGATTACCTTGCTTTAAACTGCTCATAATTTAACTAAGGTTAACATTTAACATTGGTTAATCATTTGCTAACATTTCACACTGTATTGTCGACAGTGTCACTGACTGGATGAACACATGCAACCAATTTACAATGCTCTAATTATTTAATGCCGACTGCTATAAAATTATTTTGTATGTGTGAGTGTGTGTGTTTTCCAGAAACAAATATTAGAAATGCAATGGTATTCTTTACACTAATTGCAGCATTTTCACATCAAACATTTAGCCTTTTCCCCCACGCTAAAACCATTCAGATGATAAAATTATTAATAAATAAATAAGCTATTCCCCTCCAGCTTAAAACAAAACAATTACCCCCTTGCTCTACTGTGAGGAACTAGTTTTTGACAAAGGCAGCGGTGAGGCTATTAATAAACAAAGTATTAAGTATATTGGTCTAGTCTAAGGCAGAGAGTAGAAACTAGGAAATGTGTTGATGGTGCATTATCCACACAGATTACCTGGCTGCAGGAGCAACCTGGTCGCTGTGCAATAAATGCACCCCTGCTGGGTAACTTACCGCTGTCTGTGAGCCTGCTCTGCGTGTTAGGCAGAAAACAAAAAAGGAACCACTTCACACCATTTGGCTGTCAAATTGGTCTGAAACTTTAATATCATAATGACATTACGTGCGCATCCTTTGAAGGTGTTTGAAAACTGTCACTATGACAACATATTTTGTTTTGGCATACTTAATGAAAGGCTAGATATTCTGAAATCAATAACCAAGATTCAAAGTGAAATAAGATTACACCTTGATAAGAAGTCAGATTACACTGAGGTAGGCTCAGCACCCAAGTCTAAAAGCTAATTTTAAAAAAAGAAATTCTTATGATGAAAAGGTCATTATACATTGTATTATATTAAAACCATCCAAGCCGTAGACTCCAAATCCACTGCTATTGTCATGCTTTTTGCACCATTGTTATAACAGCATTCTGTAGCTTAAGAATAGTGCAAATGATTACATTTCAATGTAAAGTCCATTACATTAAAAGTTGCGTGAAGTGCTTTGAAATGTGCATTTTTTATTCGATGTTTGATGTAATCTCAACTGAAACACGAAGAGAAGGTGGGGAATAGAGTAGCTTTTCCCCTTTATAAAACAGCCAGTAGTGTTTTATTTTATCAAAGCTCTGCGTGTGAGGGTTGAGCTCAAGTGCATCAAATAAAAAAAAGAGCATTTTTTAAGGAACGTTACTTGTCAAATACTAAAGAGCATTTCATTGGTCAATATTTGATGAGAAATTTGAATATAAGATCATGTTGATCAATTAGGCAGAAGTTACAAACTGCAAGCTTTACATGCTTATATCTGGTTTATATCTTGTAAATTAAAATTGTCACTGTTTTGTCACATATATGTCCGTAAAACTAACATACTGATACTAACATATAAAAACTATAACTATAATTTGATGGGACCTTTAAACCATGATGTTCTTTAAACCATGATGGCACTAAAAACAGTAAAGAGTAGGGGTGTAACCCCAGTGTCCTAGCCAAATACTCTCTCGGCTCTTAACCATCATGGCCTGTTGTCCTGTGGCTGCCGTCATATCAGCTAGGTGGATGTTGCACACTGGTGGTGGTGTGGAGAGACCCCCCATGATTGTGAATTGCTCTGGGCATATGGTATGGCCATACACGATAAATGTGCTATATAAATACACACATTACATTATGTTTCAAATGTTCTTGTCTTAGGAGAACTTTGAACAACTTTTTTGAGCCACTTTAAATGTTTACTACGGTACAGTTTACTGACACTATAAACAAAACAAAATCTAGGGACAAAAAAAAATTACAGATATGTAAAGACAGGTATGTCTTGTTCTCACTTTATATAGTTAGCAACCACTAAAAACACCTTAGCAACCACTGAAACACTATAGCAAATGCAAAGCAATGACCTGGCAACCACTCTAGCATCAAATACCACAGACTTTGTCTACTTTTTTAAACGGTTTTGTTTTGAAAAATGCACCAGTTCACAAAAATCCCACCAAAAAGTATCATATGGACCATAAAAATGGGATCATGGACTTAAGGTCAATGGTTTTATTTCCTAACTAGTGCAAAAACACAAAAATAATCTGTGTGAAGTCTGTGCTGAACCAAGCAGTCTTTTCCTGCCTAACAAGTGTATTATTCCAGTAAATGTTCTTCAGTGTGGAGTTCAGAAGCACATGACATGTTCATCCTCGGGGGCCAGGGCTCTTCAGTAGGCAGTGTGTGTTTTTATGTGTGTGCTTCCACCTGCACAGACCCTGGCTGTTTAGAAGGGGCTCTGGCTGGTGTGGCTGCAGGGTCTGAATTGGGTTTGCATCTATGTGCTGTGGCCAAGGTCAGTGCAACACTTCGGGGCAGTAGCAGAGGCAGAGGCAGGAGCGGGGGCGGCTGCCGAAACACCACCACGACCTCCTCCGTGTCCAATAGCAACTGCATCTGCATCTACTAAACTGCCAACATGGGTACAAAAACACTACTGGAGAAATGGAGCTTTGTAAAAGACAGTTGTGAAAAGCGAGAGCAGGCTGGGTATTATGTGATCTGTGCTCAGATCTATTACCTGGATCGTTTTCCTTCACAGGGTCTGACTTAGCATAGGCGGGGCTGACATTTAACCCCCAGCAAACCGCTAGCCACCTGAGCATTGCAGTGGGCTTGGTACAACTTCGCAACTTCATTAATTAATAATATACAGTTATTTCTCTGTGCTTTTAGGGAACTGCACATGAAACATATGGTGGTTAATTTTGAGATACGGTTTGAGATAAAGTCCCAAACTTGGTGGAATAGTCTACCGAAGAACTTTTAAAAGGTATTACTGTAAGTCTTCCAATGCAAGAACTTTTTGCTGAAGGTAGGTAGTGGAATTATGCCTCACAAGTAATGCTCACCAAATGACTCATTAAAAAAAATATTCCAAGAATGAGAAAAATGTGGCAAAAATATAGTTTTATTACAGTCAACACTAAATGTGAGGTAACACGGGCAAAATTTTGCAAGCTAATAAGGTCATTAGTCAATACAGTGGATCCATTTGACCAAATGTAGTTTATTTTTTTTTTTACCTAATTTAGGCATGTTATGTATTTTTAGAGTATCAAAATATAAGCTGAGATAACTATAAAACCTGAAACTATTAAAATCAACTTTGATATTTGTCACCTGTGTGAAGTTCTGTCTGTGCGACAAGTACTGTATGGTTGCCACACAGCATGCCAAATTAGTCACGTGGCAGTTAAGATGCTGCCTTAGAAGACAGCTGTTTATAAATGCAGTGGATAGCATGGCTATTGATTAGGTTTTGGAAGAAAATTTAATTAATTAAAATAATGTTTAAAAAAATTAAGAAATGTGGCCTTTAAACAAAACAGATTTATTAAACAGATATATCTATTAAAATAATATTTTAGTCATCAAACATATGTAGAAACTGAAAGATAATACAATTAAATTCAAGCAAAATATTGCAAAAAAAATTACAACCTACAAAATTTCAACAAAGTTTTTTAATTTTTTGCTTCTCTTGATTTTTCCTCTTTTTTTAATTTAAATTTAATATTTTTCTATAACATATACATTTGGGTGTACTAGTTTTTGGACCCTTTTTGCAAGTTATTTTGTTAGATAAGCTTTGTTAGATAAGATTTGTAATGTATATGCACAAATATAATATTGTATAGCTTCCTATTAAAAAAATATGAATTTAAAAGAGAGATTTGTGAGGGGTGTACTTATATATGCTGAGCACTGTAATCTCCTATGTGAAGTGCTGTCTGTGCGACATGGACTTGGATGGGAGATCACATGGGAAAGCAAGGTTGCTGCTGTAAATGGTGTTAGAGAGATCAGCAGGGGGCGCTCAACATGCAGTCTGTGAGGGTCCTAACGCCCCAGTATATTGATGGGGTTTCTATATTAGAGGCCTGCATTCCCGACCAGATTTCTTGTGGCGCGGGAATAAATTTTCGAATAAAGCACGGTAGCGGTCGGTAACTTTGGTGTCATTTGAACGGGAGCGGACAGTCAAACAATATCGTTCCTGAGCGAGCGAGCACGCACGCATCCGCCTGGATGCTGTGTATGTATGTGTGTGAACGCATTGACGGTGTGAACGGTCTGGACTGTCTCTTCTGTTCGCGAACTAAATAATTAGTTTCATTGGGCAGTTTAAGCAGAGTTGAGTATAAATGCAGTGCTAATCAAACTATCATAAAGTCCAATAACGACCCCTGGCATCATCTGAACAGCCAAATACTGTATCCAGAGCGCGCCCATCACCCAACCACACGGACACAAGGGAGAGCACTGGGTTTGTGTTGAACCTTTTGTTGCTCTTACCCCAGCCAGCAGCCTTGGTTTAGTAGAAGAGAGACCTCCCCTTGTTTCCAAGCAGCTCCACCCCTCCCACCCAGGCTCAGGGTTGGGAACAGCCAGTGCTGTTCATTGTGGGGGCTTTCGGTACACGGAGGAGGCTGCCAGCAGGTAGCCATGGCAACAACATTGCTTTCACTCTCTACTTTTTTTGTGCTTTAAAAGGGGACTGTGGAGAATTGGAGGGGCCCTCATCACAGGCCAAATTAAAGAGGTCACAGTCATTTGCTGGCACCAGTTGAAATAATCATAGAGACGGATGTGTTGCAAAGCAACGGTGAAATGGAGGGAAAAAAACGAGCATATTAAATAGACAGCTCGTTCAATTGTAATATGATTAATTTATGTTGCAAGTGGGAAATTGGAAGAGAAATTACAAGAAATGCATTTGTCAGAAGAGTTCAGGACAATTATGTGCAAAAGCATTCTGCATTAGCATGAGGGAATGGCAATCTTTTCAGAAAAGAGTTGTTTGGGAATGCAAACATCTAACTTTATCAGGAAGTGCAGGCAATCTTTCAGCAAACACCTCAAATCAATAAACAAGAGTGCTATTTACTCAAACACTACATGTTTACAATCAGGGTAGATTGACTGCTCTGAATGCACACTTGCAGCATTTCTGATTTTTAGAAAATGTCTTGTATACTGAATGAGCCAAACCTTATAATCCAGATCATGTATATTTACATTTTGGCAAAGGTTACAATTCCACAAACCACAAAACCCTCAACTCTGACTGAGTCTATTTCCTGTATTTTCATCAGCTTTTTGTGTCTTTAACTCAGCGCTGGTGTAAAACAGGAAAACCGATATCACTGTAAAACTCTGGAATGTCTCAAATTGGTGAAGGCTGTTTTGACTTTATGATACTGACCAGGGTAAGTCACTCAAAGCTGCTTATTTTTAGTTGGATTTTTCTGAACTTAATCAGGAGTGGGATTTGATTTACTGCCAATGTAAATCAAACACTCAAAAGAGGTGCATGCAGCCAAGAGAGGGGTGAATTGCTGGAAATATATATAACAATTAGATTACATCACAACCAAACCATTTCTATTTTTACATCTGATTAAACACAATTTGTCATATCAGGAATTTCCAGAGGTGAGCTCCAAAACTGGACGTAAGACTTCCTCTTCACGCAAGAACAGTTAGTTTATGTTATAGTACACTTTAAGAACCATTTCTTAGCAAAAGTGTTCAGTTTATCTGACATACAAGGTTATTTGGGGTTATTGACGTAATGGTCACTTTTTCAATAAATAAAAAAACAAGAAAGTGCCCCAATTATGCACAGAGTGTGTAACGTAAGAGTGTGTAAGCTTTTTTGTAAATGGAACAGGTCGAAAAAAAATGCAGGGACGATGTTTTGAAAGTATGAATTCTAAATTGCTGCCACCTTTTGTAAGCAATATAAGTTTTACTTCCATATCTAATCTAGGTAGATCCAGGGTGCGAATTACAGGGGGTTTTGGGGGGAATTGACCCCCCTTATTAACGCTTGATCCCCTTATAGGACATCAAAACAAGATGTATGGGGGAGTCAGCCCTTAAATACTAATAATTAAAAATGTATAATTTGAATATACATTTGATCCCCCTTATAACGGTTTATACTATTGTGAATGCATAATGCGCCAATCAATGCTAGGAAAAATTTCATTCAACAGTCTGACACTGGCAGTTCTAGAGCACTGATAGACATCTTAATTATTCACAAAACACGCTTCTTGTAAAATAAGTGTCTATATCTGCATATAGCCTTAAAAAAAAGAAAAAATACACACATTGTATAGTTTGACCTACATTAACCTCTAAAACAGTCACTAAATATCTCTCAAAACACTGAAAACATATACATTTTAATAATAAATTAGATGTAATTTAACCACATTAATAAATTTGATTCACTGAAGCATGTATTATCAAACTACTACCAAAACCGTTGAGGCCCTAATCAATGTATAATTTGCACACTGGGTAGCTCCATAACAAATCTGCATTATGTTCTTAATTGGCAGTCTGCAAACAACAACTAGTTTGACCTGTCATCAAACATTTCAGTTGGAGAAGAAGCATGCTTTTCTGAGACAAAACTGCTGAATACTGCTTTTCTGAGACAAAGAAATATTCAAGTGTAAATTATGCACCGTCACAAAATCTCATAATCACTGAAACTGCAATCACTTACTTGCAGTATATTGTATGTGCTAGATGGCCATGTCATGTATAAGCTCAACAGAAGGGTGTGTAATTGCCTATTATTATCTAAAGTTACACCGAGAAATGCCCAGCTCAAGTCACGATTGTGATGGAGGTTCAGCTGAATTTTTTTTATCATCAGACTTCGGCTCAAATTAATCTGTCGAAGCCAATGCATTTATTACTGTCCTAGAGTGTATAATTGCTGATGATTGAGAAGAATAGGACCTCTGTAATTAGGACCTTTAAATTAACTGTGACCCATAATGAAAATAAGAAACCAACATAAATACAATAAGAAAATTGATAAAAACTTGGCTTATATTTTTTAAAGTAGATTTTTTTGCAACAATGTATAGCTTTAGGTTAAATAGTCTGTAACTCCAAGTTTTAGAACAAAGCAAAAGGTCTGAAAGTTACCCAAACTCTCAAAAATATTCATTTTAACTTTCTGACAATATTTAATTTCTGCTTTGGAATGTAACCAGACATGGCAAAACCCAATAACAAGTGACGAATCTGCTACAAAAAGTATGGCATCTCCAGGGGCGGACTGGGACAAAAATTCAGCCCTGGCACTGTAGCCACACCAGCCCACATTACCACACCGACACAGCCCCACCCATGGACACGCACATCCACACATTATATTAGTGTACAGATGGTGAAATAATATACGCAGTGCCAAATGTAATAGATATTAAAACATTTAAATGTATGTGACTGGAACAAAAACAACCTCTTTATAAAAAATGTATACATACAGTAAAAACTTAATAAAAAAATGTTTGTCTGCTATTATATGATAGAAGTAACCTTTGAATGTGTCTCACGCACACACACACACACACACACACACACACACACACACACACACAGAGCTTTACACACAAATGGACACGCAGCACGCAGCATGTGCAAAATGTCCTGTATGTCCAAAGAATTTTGTCAGTTGTTGTGTCTGAGTGAGAAAAGAATTGATGAAATTTGAGAGATGTAATCATTAAATGCATTTTGTGCCAAAACAATGAGAATTGATCCCTAGTTCAGCCCACATAGACTTCTGTTGTGCTCACTGTGTCAAGAGTTTTGCAAAAGTGTCCTATATAGAGAAATGTGTCCTAGCATCTGTAAAAAACTTTATTACACTTAAGTAATAACAGTAGCACAAAAGGCAATACAATATATAACAAAAAAGCAGAAATATTTGTGTGTACTAGCAGATTTGTACATTTTTAATCCTTAATGATATATAGCTTTTTTTGATATAAAGTATGCTGAAGTGTTGCTAGTGCTGCATCTCCATTTGTGTGTGTGTGACACACATTCACAGGCTACTCCTATCATAGGGGTTAATTTATCGTTAATTAGCCACAGTCTTAAAAAGGCTTACATGAGCTTTTATTTTGAAGTGTTTCTAGCAATCAGACAGTTTATTCTTATTTGTTTCGGGACCACACACACACACACCAACCTACATGGATACTCCGAAGTGATGTTTAGCACTTGCATGCTCAGTACTTGTTGGAAACTTTGTGGAAAAAGAATAAAGAATTCTGGATTGATTGCAGCTCGTTGCCTCTGACTGACCAGACATCTGTGGTGAACTAGCCCCCACTGACAACCCCTAACTGGTTTGTGGTTTCTATATCAGTTTTCTGTACACAGTATTAAGAAACTGTCAGCATTTGTGTCAGGGTGTGTTTCTCTTACGGCTGTATTCCTATCTCCATGACACTTGACTCTGCTGCAGCAGTCAGGCTATCTGCACTGCCACTGGGTCCAGAAACATTCTAGTTTGAATAGATGAACACAGGAGTCAGGAAAGGAAGAACATAAGCCAGCCAATGTCTGACTATTGCATAGATATACTACAATATTGCCTGTAAAAGAAGTCTATGTTCCACCTACATACTGTGACATATGCATGTATTTAATGTTTTACTTTAAAGACTAGCTATGTATTTAGAGTTGACAACAAATTCCTACAGTACTATAGCTATAGCTGTTCTGTGTATACCCTAAATTCCACGTTATCTGCTTATAATGATATTTTAAAATGTATGGGAGTTCCACGCTGAGTTAACTGTTAATCACAGTGTAGGTTACTGTCAAAAACTGTCAGAAGTAGCGTGAATGACATTCAAATTAATTAATTATTATTTATATTTTAGTATAATTAAGGGGGTCAGTCACACACCAGAAGCGCTGCTCGGCGACGCACAGCGTCGCGCCGCGCCACGCTATGCATTTCAGAATTCTAATTTCTAAACAAAAGTTTCTAAGGTACACAAGTCGGCAGCTGTCATGTGAATATGCGCGTCTGATGTGCCATACTTTCAACTGTCATGTGCTCGCCGTGTTGCGGCGCATCCGATGTGTGACCTGCTTTATTTTCTGTTCCCTTCTTACCTCCTCTACCGCGCTACTGTCCTCCGATGCATTTACACCTCCTCTCGCGAATATTTCGGTTAATTTTATGCATTTGGCAGCATCTGATTTTAGAGCCCTTTTCTTGCTCTCTCTGACCTTGCCTTTTTTTACGGTCCATATTTTGACATTAACGTTAGCTTGCGTTGTGTTGCATTTACTGTTTGACCATCTTGACAGATTTTGATTACATGAGCGTAATCCACAGCCTCTGATTGGGTCGGCCCATCTCGAGACCGGCCGGCCGTCGCCGATTGGTCCAAATGCTTAACATGTATCATTATTATAATTATCAATCATCATTATTATTATTATTATTATTGTTGTCATCAACAGCAGCATTATATTCACATCTTGCAAGAGATAAAAGCTGCCAGCATGCAAAAACAATACATATTAAAAAAAAAAAAAAAAAAAAAAAAAAAAAACCTGACCGGCCCACATTTTAAAACTGCTCCGGCCCTTCTGGCATTTGCCAGAATTGCCAGACGGCCAGTCCGCCCCTGGGCATCTCAGAGGAAGTGCACATTTTTTACATTGTCTACTGATCTTAAGCCAGCAGACCTCGTGTTGGAGTAAAAGCAATCACACAAGTTCACACAATTCACAATAAATTCATACTAGTAAAATGAAAAACAAGCAATTTGTTTCATCAGGTTACATACGAATTAGCTTCACAAGCCTAAAAACACTTGATCACTTGCAAGCCATGACATCATTCTACCCCATTTCACCCACCTCCAAGTTATATTATATTTCAGCATGGTTGGGAGTGTGTATACCTCAATTATTCACACATTTCTGAAAAGCCTGTGAACATTTGATCCAAATTGCCTATTATTTAGTTTGCATGTGTGTAAGATCTCAGCATGTCTTCCTAGCAGTTCTAGTGATAGGAGGAGCTCTGGCAATTTTTTGAGTGACTTGTGTGCACCTTACACACAAGATCCTTTACTCTTGTTTCTCACTACCACCCACCCGGCCCCCTCCTTTTCCTGTGTGATAGGCTAACAGGAGACATCGCCCAAACTCGTGCTTGACTTCCCCCACATTTGCAGCAGATGGCCCTCACCATCAAGTCTGATGGAGGAATTCATCTGGCAGGGTTTCCTGACCAGGGCCGCCCCTCCTCTACAACACTGACTGACCTATTTGTATTCTCTGCACAGCAGATGAGGCACCCTGCCCTCTTCGCTGTGGGCATCTGGGGACTGGCGGTGGGAACCAGAGCCAGCCTTTCCTGGCAGGAGCATGCTGTAACCCTCTGAAGCTTCTTGACACGCTTATACGAACAGAGAAAGTCCAGCCTCATGTCCTCGCTGTCACCTGGGCATGTGGTGCTTTGACTGTATCCTCACCCCTCTGAACAGAAAAAAAACTAGTGGTCACTTCCCTGATTCTGATGTCCTCCTGAATCATTTCTAACACAGATGAGATGCTTGTAACTTCAAGTCTGACTCTGCAATGCCTTAAGAAAAAAAAGAACTGTCAAATAGGATTTCTTTAAATGACCAAATTATTTCTAAGTTAGCAATGAGAATCAATAGAGAGAAAATAACTAAAATCAAGTCTACAATTATACATCTGAGGATTCAAAATTATCTATAATCACATAAAAAACTGTCCCATTTGTGACAACATTCTGCTTTTGAAGCAATGTTTGGAGAATCATGAGAAGAGAAGTTGAGAAATGAAAGTTAAAACTAATAATATTAACAATAATAATTGCTAGTAGTTAATATTAGCATAATTGAGATTGCCTGAGCCCTGACAGAACGATCTCTGATCAATAAAACTACTATATTATGATAACTGGGCCTGTTTAACACACACATAACACACGTTTTCGGTACTTTAGTTTCAGTGTCAAGTCCCACTATTAACAACTTGCTTATTACCTGCTACTAATAATATGTTGGCTGTTTATTACTATTTATACAGTATGATCTTATTCTACATAGGCATGGGACATGTTTTCATAACCCTTTAAAGGGCCAAATAGGACATATTGTGTTAACATTAATTACACAGCTTTATACTTGTAATGTGAAGGCGCTGACAATGAAGTTAAGGATTCAAATTCAGCTTTATTATGAGAATGGTCTGGCAGGCAACGGTCAAACAGATAGATACAGGGAATCCAGAGTCGTGGTCAATTAACAGGCGAACGGTCAGTAAAGGCAGCAAGCAATGTAAACAAACAGAACAAAGCGTCAAACACGGCAAGGCAAAGGAAAAGAAAAATGCGTCATGATGTCACAAAACAGTTAACAAGACTCAGCAACTGGTGTGTAGGTCTGTGCAGCTTTTAAAATCCATGTGATCAGTTCATAACAATCCTCTGGCTGTGTGTGCGTGTGTGTGTTTGTAATTAAAGTGAAACAGGAACAGGTGAGAGTGTGTGGTGCATGACAAGATTTGTAGTTCTTTTGGTGGCAGATTTGTAGTTCTCCAGCGATCTGTATGGACTAGATCGCTGGTGATTGTGACAATACTAAGTCTGTATGTAAACTATTGTTTCATTTGTGACAGTTTTAGTTTCATTAAAAAGACATCTAAAATGAAATATATAACATTAATATAACATACATAAAACTGAGATCTCTCAATAACTAATTACATAAACACATGTTATGAGTGACAATGATGACAAACCTTAAACTTGTTTTTAAACTTGTGCATGTGACAAAATCACCCATTAAATTTACAGTAAAAAAGTTTATTCAAAATATTTGACTGAGGTATTTTTTAGATAATTACATGATGCACATTTTTCTTTCAACAAAACCACTCTAATAACAAAAATTACAGCAGTGAAAAAAGCAGCAGTTAAGATAGCATCTGAGCATACTTATATGGATATGTTTTCATAGGTTTTGCAATTCAACAGCTTCATTTTAACAGATGACATAATGAAAATGAGTCTGTAGGTGGGTCCCAAATCGCATACTTATGCACTATTCTACGGCATTTTGTAGTATAAATAGTGTAAGTAGTGCATTCACACTGAGAAAAGACTAAGCGCACTTTAAATACTTGGATGATGCACTTTTTCAACCGTTAAAATAAAGTGTGTAATGTTGGACACTTCACGCACTCAGCGGCCCCTGCTTTGCTCACATAGCGGAAGGGGTAGAGCTTTTGGGCACTGATGTTGGATTACTTTACTTATTTTGGATTGTGAAAGCACAATTCTCCTACGAGAGTGATTATACCGCCTCCCGCTGGTGAATGTGGTTATACTCATGGCAGGTATTATTTGGTAGTTTGGTCATTTATTTCACTAATTTGGCAATTGTCAAATGTCATCAGGAAAACAGTTTTAATTTCTGCTCAGTAAAAAAACATTAGTGTTCCATTTGGGACGACACTACATACATATCCTATGCTGTTGAATGTGTAAGTGTTGAAGTACATACTGCAGAAGTGCATAGTCTATAGTGAGCCATTTGTGACGCAGCTAATAAGACAGTATCTGGTTATGTGGGAGTTTAGTATGAATACACCCTTGCTTTGCATGCCCTTAAAGAATAATGCATTTTCTGCCTTATCCTGAAGATTATACACTGGAAGCATTTGTTGCATGTGTCATCAAATAAAATAAAAACTTGTAAACGTCACATTCTTTTGATTTTCTCATCACAAACATCCTTTACATAAAAACCAGTCAACAGGCTTTCATAGACAACACAGAATGTCATGAAGGGTCTTTTTTATGTTTGTTTATGTTATGTTTGCTACAATCTGTTCAATCGTTGGCAACAAAAAGCAATTAATGCATGAAAATGCTTCCTTTATAGCCCCTTTAACACAAATTCTCCACTACTAAATTAACCAGACATTGCAAACTCACAGGAAATAACTCACATAAGATCTGTTTAATGTAATTGATTCCTCTAGTGAGAAAGGAAATTAAATGGGGTGTGAATTAAGTCTTCTGCTTTTGCGCTGCTTATTCTGAAAAAGTAATCTCTGAATATTTCATCTAGATGTCACTCAGAATTCAAAGTAACAAGATCATTTGTTATCAAAACCTTTGAAAAACAAAATATGAACATATATGAGGTGTGATATCTACAAAAACACATACATTTGTGTCTATTTTAGTCTCAGAAACATCCGAGGCAAAACTGACAAACCGAGCCCGGTTAAGAGCCCGATTAAGTCTCCCGAGCCCTTAAAGAGGAACCCCTCGGAGCAATAAAACTTTCCCCTGGGTTACTCAGATGTGACACTGCTGATCCAAATGGCAGCGCAAAAAAACAAATGTCACAGACAAATCTAAAAAATAAAACGTTTCAGGAGTGACATGTCACACTCAGAACTGTCAAGAAATCTTCGGCGACAATGATCCAAAGTACCTCTCAAAACTGAATGCGTTTTGGATAGGGAAAGGCAGGAATATTACTGTCTGATAAAGTGGTAGCAAACTGCTGCCGGCCCCCACCTTCAATCTGAGTGGCTGAATGTGGCCAGGGACCGAGGTGGTTAGGAGGTTCATTTGAAACCAGTCAGGCATTTCTGATAGACCTCCATTTCACTCTATCCATGT
Source organism: Danio aesculapii (assembly GCF_903798145.1). NCBI lineage: Eukaryota > Metazoa > Chordata > Actinopteri > Cypriniformes > Danionidae > Danio > Danio aesculapii. The sequence goes on along the minus strand of NC_079443.1, from coordinate 31,774,749 downwards.
CTCTCTCTCCCTCCCCCTATTTCTTCACTAACTCTCCCTCTATCTCATACTTTCTCTCTCGCCCGTGTCTTCCCTCTCTTAACACACACACACACTGTGGTGGGGCAAAGGAATGCAGACCGGGGTAATCACAACATCATCAAGTCGGCACACTGATGTGGCCGACCCAATAATGCACCTTTAATTGAATAACTTATTCACCACACATCTCCCATGGGGACACACCGGGTGGAGTACGAACTGAGAGGCAGATGGCAGAAACAGAGCGAGTGCTCATTCATACACTCTCAAAACTCGACCACCAATCATTTTCACCATTTTGCAACAATTTTGGGGCATTTTATAAAAGGAAAAAGGATACTTTGAACTTACGGAATGAAAGAAAGAATGATAAACTGTAAGATCCCTCCTGGGCACCACTGGGTGGTCCTGCCACACTTGGCACCCTAGACAAGACAAACACCCACACATAAAATATGTACAGCAATTAGCATAATCAGAGAAATTTGTTCAGCACCAAAAGGTCTAATCTACATCTATAACACCAGGAAGATTCAAAGATGTGTGATTCGTTGAGAAATATTTCTAATATGCTGATTTGCTGGGGGAAAATTTGCATAAATGCACAAAATTGGTACAAAATTTTAATAGTAATGTTGTGGATATTGATGCTGTAATTTTGAAATAAATTACAATTCTAAAGTACATTTATTAAGAAAGTAATAAAAAATTGTAATCTTACTACAACATTACAGATAACTTACTGCATTTTTGAACAGAAGCTTTGTCGAACTGAATGAATTCTTATCAACTCTAAACGTATGACGAAGTAGAGATATTATATCACTGAATTGCTCTATATTAATACACTGTAACCTACTCAAATTCACGATTTAAAACACGACCAAAAACACGATTTTCTTTTTTGTTGTGAAAGTGTTTTAAAAAATGTATTTACCATCATCACGGAGTCGTCGACAGACCGCGTGCGCAGGTGTTTAAAATACAAAGAGCTTCGCTTTCGTTTACGAACGATAGAAAATTGTCTGGATTCAGCTGTTTTTAAGTAAATATCTAGTTTTCCAACATTTCTAGCAACGTTATTTGAGTGTAAAACGTTTTACCCAGAGAATTCATTCAAACAATGGCGTGCCGTCTGTATTTGACATTTAAAACAATTCGCCAATTGAGTCAATTGATTGAATTGATTCCATACGCGATTCATTAAAAAGAACCGACTCAGTGTTTATTTTTGAATGAAGCTTTGCTAGTTCTATTTTAAGCAAATGGCAGAAATTACGATTAATGGCTTGGTTGCGAAGAAATAATTAGCACTGTTTACTGAAAAATTATCTAGTTAGACAAGAATTTATCAGCCATTTGCCCTTATTATCAATTCAATTCATGTTTATTTAAATAGTGCTTTTACAATGTAGATTGTGTCAATGCTTAACATAGAAGTTCTACTAAATTTAAACTGTGTCAGTCCAGTTCAGTGTGGTTTAATTTTCCCTGCCTGAAGTCCAAACACTGAAGAGAAAATCCATGGATGTGCAGCTCCACAAGTCCCACAATGATCACAATGAAAAAAAAAAAAAATTCTCTATCTCTTTAAAGAGAATTATCCATCTCCATCCAACAAACAAAGCAGGTAAAAAAACAATATTTGGTGAACAATTAAGCTAACATTACAGAAAGTACTTGTATAACATGTCTTATAGTCTAGTATGTTAGTTATGCAAAGTTTTTTTTTAAATAGCTCTTATGTCCAGTGTTGTGTTTGTATATATGATTGTTTATGTAGTATCGTTGTCCTGTGAGACACGACATTTTGTTCTTCTGTATGTCCACACATGTAGCGGAATGACAACAAAGCTCGACATGATTTGAAATGAGTCAGAGAGTAATTAATTAGTCAGTCTGTTATTAAATCAGTTTATTTTATATTAAAATAAATATTAGAATTCAAAAATGACCCATTAATTGACATGATGGAATTTATTTGCTTCGACAAATATTAATTTAGAGTTAAATGATTGTGCAGACTTCATTTACCACTAAAGATTTTTTTATTTAATTTTCAGTCAAGGTTATTTTGATTTGCTTGTCTAAAGTTTGTCACGTTGTGTGTCATTCTCCTTTTTGCAGCTAATTCCATTTTCATGACTGGATTCTGTGATTCTGTCAATGTTTTCTGCATTACAGAAACCATGTTTCTGCAAGCTATTTTCGAACTCATGAGCACCAATGCATCAGATTCCCTCTACTGTTCTGTATGTGTTGCTCTCACACTGTAGGTAGACCATTTGTTCCAAACACTCAAGGTGTGGCTCTCGTAATCAATATAAGGTCCTTGTTAGACCTTGCATGGGTTCTGTCGTTGTAGGGCATTGATTTACCCTTCACAGCCGATTGCACTACATTTACCCAGCAGTGTGTTCAAAATGAATGCCCTGCTGCTCTCTGCCAATTAGTTTGCCTGCAACTATAGCGCTGGGGCAGTCAAAAGGTTCATTACCTTTGAGTTCCAGTCTTCTGCATGTGGTCTACGCCTTGTGCCTGATGCTCTGTGCAGTCCAGCATGCACAATCCCTTTCAGAGGGATATAGGGAATGAGGGTCTAGATATTGAACCTAATGGGTTTGTAGTAATGAACTTTCAGAGAGTGTGATTGCATAGTGTGTGTTAGATTAGCACACACTGGAACCATAGATGCAGACAAGGACGCAGTCTAGAGGTTGAGTCACACTGCGCTCTCAAGCACAGTCCATTGTGTCTAGTAATGCCGCTCTTTCCTAATGTGCTATTTTGCCGTGATTCATTCATTCACATTAAAAGTTCCCCTGAAGAGCTACTTTCCTAGTCAAACATCGTGCATCGCTTTTTCATCTAACATCTGAACTCTCCAAATGCTGAGGCCATTTTAAAAGCATGCACAAACTTTGATATAAAAGACTCCTTCATTAAAAATGCCACCTAGCTCCCTGAATAACATTTTTAGGGCAATTAATGGATCCATTTACATGCTAATGTTAGTATGATTGGGAGGGTACTGTATTGCTACATGCATTAATGTAAGCTAAAACATCCTCAGCGCTCTCTATTGTCCTTGAATAGGAACGCGTAATGTCCTCGGAAGTAAATACTATCATCAGAGGGGGTGGGGGGGCATCCTGGCAAAGGGGCACCGATGCATCTTGGAAGTGTAATGATTGTGCCTGGGGCCCTGGCGGTCCGCTGAGAGATCGGTGAGATATAGGACTGCAGGCAACCAGGTGGAGTAGGAAAAAAACTGCACAGCAGTAGTCGGTATCAGCCCTGAACACATTTTTCATCGCCAGTGTTAAGACCTTTAATATCTGTGAAAAGACCTCAATTATTTTATATATACGTTTGATTGCCATGGTAAGTAGTTTTGATTTTCAGTTGCCCTGCCTGCAATTTCATTGCCAACATCTCCATTCAGATAAATGTTTTTCCTTTATTGTTGTTTGTTGTGTGTTGATGCTTGATTTCATCAGCTGAGCATACTGAATCAGTACTTGTCATAGATTGTCTGAGAATGACATGCTATAATCAACCCAGGCTCATTCTGAAAACGCAATATACATTATACAATATACATTTCTGGAGGCCGTCAAATACGACCCAATAGCTTTTTTTTCTTTTTTGCAGTTTTTGTTTTTGCGAATGCCTGAAAGGCCGCTGTTTATGCTTTTTTAGATTTTATATTTCTCTCGCGAGTGCCATTCGTACCTGCTGTTCCCTCGTAAATCCACCAGAGGACGCTGTCAACTGGCTGACTGAGTGATCGACTGACCCACCCTTCCCCTTCCCAAACCCCAACTTATACTATTTTTAAAAGCATAAACTGACCCGCCCACCCACTTCCCTAAACCCAACCAACAAACTTAAAAAGCAATTCAGAAGAAAAAAGGCCCTCGTCTGATTTTTACCATGTTTTACCTCATTCACACCCTGTTATTTACTTGTTTATTTTATTTTTTGGATTCTGTTTTTGTCTTACCCACTGTCTGGAATCGTTCTTCACCAGATGTCATGGTCATCTCCTCTGCAACCAACCTCCACCGACGTACATGGTGAGAACAGGTAACAGCCAGAGGTAAGCGGTCAGCTGGTAAGCGCGAAAAGGAACAGAGTCATACCGCCCTGTAGCGTTCTTTAAAAAATGAAATTCACAGATTTTGCTATAAAACAATAAAGGAAAAATTTGCCGGATGCTAGATCTCTAAGCAGAAGCTAAGCAGGGCTGCGTCCGGTCAGTACCTGTATGGGAGACCACATGGAAAACCGAGGTTGCTGCCAGAAGTGGTGTTAGTGAGACCAGCAGGGAGCTCTCCACCTGCAGTCTGTGTGGGTCCTAGCACCCTAGTATATTGATGGGCACTCTTTACTGCTCAGTGAGTGCCGTCTTTCGGATGAGATGTTAAACCGAGGTCCTGACTCTCTGTGGTCGTAAAAATTCCAGGATGTCCTTAAAAAAAAAAAATAGTAGGGGTTTAACCCAGGCATCCTGGCCAACTAACCATCATGGCCTCTTAACCATCCCCATGTCATAATTGGCTTCTTCACTCTGTCTCCTTTCCACCAATCAGCTGGTGTGTGGTGTGCGGTCTGGTGCAATATGGCTGCCGTCGCGTCATCCAGGTGGATGAGGAGATTCCCCCTCCCCCAAAAAAATGTGTAAAGCGCTTTGAGTGTCCAGAAAAGCGATATATAAAATGAAAGGAATTATTATTATTATTATTTGTTCTGTAGATTTTTAGATTTCTGTTGCTAGAACTGTAACTTTTTAGATTTTTAGATAAAATTTTAGACAAAATTTTTTTTCGGTTTGAAAAAATATAGCAAACCGAAAAATCCAAAATCAACCATAAGTCATCAGAGATGGTCACAAGTATATAACCAGGGCTTGACATTAACTTTGTTGATCACCAGCCACTGTGGCTAGTAGTTTTATTCAACAAAAATGTTCTTAAAAAACAATTTACATTTAAAAAAAAATGTGTCATGTACCTAAAACTATACACAGTAGTCTGTCCTGGCTGAAGGTCCCAGATCGACAGTTAATTATACATAAATAGAGAGTTAATCTCCTATTAAAGCATTGTTATTGTAAAGGACGATAATTAAACCATATTAATAAAAATAGCTGTAAGCAAAAGAAAACATGTGAAAAACATTCCGTGTGTGATATTAAAGGATAATCACAGACACACGGTTAACGTTAGGCATATCAATTATCTGTTCAAAGAATGGTTAAAGCTGTTTAAAAGAGAACAGATCGCTTGTTAGTGTCAAGTCCTGGATATAATCACTGACCATAAACACTTTTGTAATAATTGCATTACAATTAATTTTTTACTAGAAATCAACAGAATTCGCAACAACAATGCAGAATATACCTCTTACGTCCAAGTGTGACATAAAAATGCAGGTCAAAGCTGTATGAATGTTCTCATTGAAAATGCACCATTGGTCTGAAAGTGTTATAGTGAGGGTTTTATCAACTCTTTTGAAACTGTTTCACAGTCCCAGGGTGAGTGAGCCATCCTTTTTGTAGAGCCATGCTTAGTGTGCTAATTTCATTCCTTATTGAACCTGCACAAAAATGTCTGTCTGATATTGATATTCAATATCAAGTCTGTTATTCAGACTCTTTCATTCTGTACTTCAGCATTATTTCTCCACCCTGTTTGCTTGCCCTTTACACTCTATCTCAGATTTTTTACCTTTGAACCCCCTCAAACAAATATTAATGTTGGATTTTAAACCACACAGCAGAACTTTTTTTCCAATAAATCTACACACCACTTTAACAAGAAATGTCTTGAACCAACTAAAAGCCCCGTCTATTGCCTTTGTGAGGATTTGGTTTTAGTTATCCCTTTTTTTTCTCCCCTTGTTCCTTTCGGCTTTTATGCCCGAGTAAAGCGAACACCTTTCCTTTCTCTCCCTGGCAACCCAAAGCATAGTTGGGCCGATTCGACAGGACTGTATTTCACTAGACTTGGTCCCAGCAAACAAAAGCTGCCCTGTCCACTCCATTCCCAGATGTTTTGTATTGATCTCTCTGTGGTTTTGGCAGAGTGGAACGGCTGGGATTGTTGCTCCCCCTTTTCTCTTTTTTCTCTGCAGACAGAATTAGAAAACAAAGGAGAAGTAAAAGTCTGCGGGTGTTTTTAGCTCTGTGGTGTGTGTCTGCTGGGCGTAGTGTCACATTTCAGGCAGAAGTGCGACAGGCCCTGCTCATTTTGTTATCTCACTCTCTCTTTTCCCCTTACCTTATCCTTCCCCACACTCAGTGATTAATAATGCAGAGTGTTTCTTTATCTAATGTTGAGCTGCAGGTGAGTGGATGCGGATGGACAGATGAGGAGGGTATACCTGTCTGCTTCTGAGGCTCAGAGACCTGGCTGTCGGCCTAATGCTGAGAGGCATGAGGAGGAAATGGGCAGTAGAGAGGTATGGAAATTCATATACTGTAAAAAGACACTGCCCAAGTAACGGATTGTATTGCTCAGAGGTGGCTCTTTAAAATAGCATGCTTACTGGAGAATTCACTTTGAAGAATATTCTACAAATTAATCTCAGTCCACAGCATTTGTGGCGTACAGTGCATCTGGAAAGTATTCACAGCGCTTCACTTTTTCCACATTTTGTTACTGTATGTTACAGCCTTATTCCAAAATGGATTAAATTCATTTATTTCCTCAAAATTATACACATAATACCCAATAATGACAATGTGAAAAAAGAATTTTTGAAATTGGTGCAAATTTATTAAAAAATAAAAACCTCAAAAATCACATGTACAGAAGTATTCACAGCCTTTGTCGTGAAGCTCTAAATTGAGCTCAGGTACATTCTGTTTCCACTGATCATTCTTGAGATGTTTTAGCAGCTTAATTGGAGTTCACCTGTGGTAAATTCAGTTGATTGGACATGATTTGAAAAGGCATACACCTGTCCATATGAGGTCAAAGGGTTGACAGTGCATGTCAAAGCACAAACCAAGCATGAAGACAAAGGAATTGTCTGTAGACCTCTGAGACAGGATTGTCTCGAAGCACAAGGCTGAGGAAGGTCACAGAAAAATTTCTGCTGCTCTGAAAGTTTTAATGAAGTAGAAGATGTTTGGAACCACCAGGACTCTTCCTAGAGCTGACCAGCTATCTAAGTTGAGTGACATGGGGAGAAGAGCCTTAATCAGGGAGGTGATCAGGTTGATGGTCACTCTGTCTGAGCTCCAGCGTTCTTCTGTGGAGAGCCTTACAGAAGGTCAACCATCTGTGCAGCAATCCACCAATCAGGCCTGTATGGTAGAGTGGCCAGACGGAAGCCACTCCCCACCTGGAATTTGCTAAAAGACATCTGAAGGACTCCCAGAGCATAAGTAACAAAATTCTCTGGTCTGATGTGACTAAAATTGAACTCTTTGGAGTGAATTCCAGGCGTAACGTTTGGAGAAAATCAGGCACCGCTCATCACCAAGCTAATATGATCCCCACAGTTATGGTGGTGGCAGCATCATGCTGTGGGGATGTTTTTCAGCAGCAGGAACTGGAAGACTAGTCAGGATAGAGGGAAAGATGAATGCAGCAATGTACAGAGACATCCTAAATGAAAACCTGCTTCAGAGTGCTCTTGACCTCAGACTGGGGCAACAGTTCATCTTCCAGCAGGACAATGACGTAAACCCAACTAATAGTATTTTCAAAAGCACAGACTGACCCACCCACCCATTTCCTTAAACCCAACCGACAAGTTTAAGAAGCAATCCAGAAAAAGAAAAGCCCTCATTTGATTTTTACCACGTTTTCAGATTTTACCACATATTCACCCTGTTATTTACTTGTTTAATTAATTTTTTGGCTTCTGTTTTTGTCTTACCCACTTTCTTGAACCGTTCTTCACCGGATTCAAACCCCATCATCGTGGTCAACTCCTCTCTGTGTCTCAAGTCCACAGACGTTCATGGCAAGCTAACTGGACAAACTAGTAACAGCCGGAAAGCTGTCCATACGGAGGTAAGTGGTCAGCTGGTAAGTGCAAAAAGGAACGGCATCATATCGCCCCGTATCGTTCGTTTTAAAAATCAAAGTCAGCCATACATACTTCTGGCTGCATAATACGCAATCTTTAGAAACGTTTATAGGGCTACGTTTTAAGAATGAGTCTATGTTGACTTTATGTGAATTTGGAGTGTCTTTACAAAGTGAAACCAACTTGGTGTAATCTCTTCATAGGAGACAACTGAAATAATAAATCCTAAAAGTGTTTTTATAATAAATTTCTTTCTTTCACTACAGTTCAATATTTGTGGACAAGTAATTCAATGGTTGATTTCCCATGAAAATTTTGTCAAACTGATTCCACCAATGGTGTTAGTCTGTGGCTGTTAGTCTGACCAATGGAATGGCTTTTTGGCTCTGGATTGTTTTAGATGGACTGTAACATGTAACCATGGAATGTTAATGGCATTTGTCTTACACAGGGCGTTGGCAAAGTGTTATGAAGCAAGCGCACACCCTTTGTCTCATCCCATATAAGTTAATAAGTTTCTTTCCATATGCTGGAAAGGCAGCGAAGCACTGAAAGAAACAGTTCAAGTGGAACAGCATGGAGCCATGGTAAGTGCAGCAGATTTACGGCTGTATATGCAAGACTGTAGACTCACACCCTCCTCACCCACGTCATGTTTCAATAACCCTTCATGCCAATGCTCTATAAATGGCTGACGGCTTAACGAACAATCTGAGGTGACACAAAATAGCTATGAAAATGTACAGAAGCTAAACCCCAAAAAATACACCAGTTCTGTGATATATACATAAATATATATGATTTATATATATACTGTATGACTGGAACGATCACAACAGTTTGTTCCATGCTTCATGAATAGGGTTTTCAGACTGATTGAAGTCGATGCTAATATTCAGAGCGAAGTCACTAGGAGAAGCTCGTCATTTCTCCCTCTCTGCGTCAATGTGATTTTCTTTATCTGTCGGAGTGCAGCTTGCACATGGAATCTGCCCTGAGTACACGGCTGCTCCAGTGTGGGTGGAGAGTGGGCGAAGGTGCGTGGCATCTGCCACAGTCCACCGCCTGAGGAGAAATAGCAACACTTCACATTCAAACTCACTTCCACTGCAGCCTTCACATTGTTAGGCTCTGGATAGATTGAAAGTGAATACCGTGTTTTCAATGAATCATTTTCTTTGGCCAGGCTTTACTCTCCACCTTCGACATTTCCTTACAGCACACATTCAGAACGCTGAAGAGGAGGTGGAGAATAGATCATAAAAGCTTCGAGCACATTATTTACTCACTAGAAAACAGAAGTTAGTTTGGATTAAACATTAGATCTGCATGCATTCTGTATTATAAATATCTTAAATTAAAAATATCAAGAAAGCTCCTTGTAAATGAAGAGTTCAGATGCAAAAACCACTAAACACCAATGTTCTTCTATAATTTGCATTTTTTTCAACCTCTTATGTGTAGGTTTGGTAATTTCACCTTTTATGGTATTGACTAGGTTCGTTTTGTTGCCTTTAAAGTGAAATAACTGAAGATAAACAAAAGAGGTTGAGAAAAATGCTCATTTCAGAAGAAAATTTTAGATGGTTTTTAGATGTTTTTGCATCTGAACTCTTCATATATACTTTTATATTTACTAAAAATGTTTTTTGTAAAAATATAAAGGTCATATTTAAGCATACACTCAAAAAAATTATTTGTTGAATCAACATTATTTAATCGTAGCACCCAATGTGCATCTAAACCAATCAAGTAAACTTGAACTGCGTTGAATGTGTTATATGAACACAAACTTGTGAATTTAACAAGGTTTTAACAGGTCTGTGTAACTTATTTGCAGCTAATTGAATTGATGTTTGTGTTGTGTTTATCTAATTGAATTTATTCATATACTTAATGTCAGTAAAGCACTTCAACTTAACAAGATTCGTCCTTTTTACATCAACAAGTTTCAGTCTTGTCCATTAACATCTATTTTGTTGTTTTAATTAGGTTTGTCTTAGTTCAGTAATCTACAAAAAGTAATAAAACATGCAAACAATTTAACATCTTTATTTTTTCATTAGACTTTAACATAAAGTTCAAACTGTATTCTTCACTGGTCTCCATTAAAGTAACAATGTGTAAAGCATTTAGCCAAAAAAACTTTGGCTCTTAAGAACCCTGATAACCAAGCAACTAAGACTTTAATTTAGTCTTACCAACAAACCTTTGCCTGACAACCAGAAAAATAAACATTAACATAGATGTTCAAATATTTGCCATTTTGGTCTTAATTTCTAAAAATTAATCCGTTATATACCATTTTGAATTGTGAAACAAACAAAACAAACAAAAAATAACAGTGACATAATTGAACATGCACTTGTAACATTAGGCAAATATTTGTGATTTTTTTTTAGCTGTGACAAAATAATTAATACTTACGATAACTTGCAGCCAGCTTCAAAAGTTCAGTCTGTTAAGCTAAGCATGTACAGGTATTTCTTCTTATACGGTTTTATTGGTGGGTATTCGAACCAGCTTCTAAGTGCACACTGCCACCTACTGTAATGGAGGCGCACAGTAACTCACCAGAGAGAATCGTTCATATGAAGAGCTTAAATCTCATTGAATCAACAAGTTCTCATCTGATTCAGTTGATTATTTTTTCATTTAGTTTCAGACAAATAGAATGAATCATTTAACAGAACTAAACTCGTTCCATTCTTTTCCATGAGACATATTTGCATTTTGCAAAACAAGCAAGTGGCTTGTAGACTTTTTGAGTGTATTCAGATTATTTTCTAAAATAAATGGACAATATTTTAGGGAAAATAATATTTGTTTATCTATTTGCACATTTTTGGATTTGATGCCAATAGACTTTTTTCACTCAACAAAGTTTCCATCACTAAAAAATTGCCAGTTAGAACTGTTAACTCTAATATCGGTACATTATTCATCATATTAGTACTAATACCTGAACTGAATTTTGTGCATGAACTGATGATGACTTACTAGTTTGATAAATTACTCTGTTTTATAAAGTAGCATCTAATGTACAGTACATAGCAGAAGAAGACTGTAAAGTCCTGTTGTCCAGTAATATGCTTTGTTGCTCACTGATGACAACTAAAAATGACAACTAAAAGTAAAATGTGGTAAATACTGTATATGTTTAAAGAAATATTGTTGCTATAATTTGTTTTATGAAGCAGTATTTGGCTATTGAATCTTTTCTGAAACTATTTCTGAAAAAAAAAAAAAAACACATGAAATATGTTGGACACCACTGTCCATTTCATGGTCGCCAGAAAAGTTGCATGGAGTTAATTAAAAGCACCATGTTTAGATTTACAAATACAAACCCCCAGTTTGAAATCCAGTGACTCCACAGTGAAGTTTTTGACTTGAGATTCTCCCAGAAGTAACATAAATTGGTGTTTTATTCTCATTCTGGCCCAGGCTTTGGCTTCCTCCTGCCAAAACTTTCTCATAAACACACTTCCATTTTGACGTCCAGCCAGTGTCCTATTTCATAATGTCCCCATCTTCCCAATGTCCATATAAATATCTGCTTATTTTCTCTCTAAATGTGTTTCATTAACACTCAACCACTGTCACAAACCTACACACACCACAAAAAAAAAAAGTATTTTCTAAAGTACAACTCATCATTGCAGTGTGTGGGGAAACAAGTGTTGTAACATAATGACATGGGAGATAAAGCTACTCAATATATTAAGAAGTAGCTGAAATAGGGGAGCGCGGGGCACAAAGTAATGCGGGGTAAAATGTAAGGAAGTTTAAGGTATTTGCTCAGTGTTAACCATGCCATGCTTCCGAGGTTTTCACCACAGTATTGGCAGATGTCTTCTTGCCAATTATTGTAAAAGTTTGGTGAAATTTGTATGAGAAACACAGGAGAAACCAGCATTAAAGTATTTTTTATTACAGTCGATATTTTTTATTTAAAAAAATCTGTGAAAGTATATATGTAAAATCTTATATTGTTGTGATTACCTTCTTCTAGGCCAAAACAAGCATTTTGAAAGGTGTAAAAAAACACAATGACTTCAAGCCAGTTTTGATAAAAACACAACACAGCGGGGTTAGTTGTAAGAGGGTGTTACAAATAAGCCACACACTGTTGGATACCAATTAAACTAACACAATAATTGTTGAATGTTGAGTGTAATGTCGAGAACGTTTTATATAAAATATTTTTTATAGAATTTTTTTCGCCTAATAATTCAAATAAATGTATTCTGTAAAAATAGATAATAATGCAAATAAATCCAAATGTGTTTATCCATTAGAGAAATACATAAATAAACATACTGTGCTATGTGGAATAAAAATAGCAGCTGAGGAAATACACTATTTAAAGTAAACTGAATTTAAATTAATTGAGTGAATCTGCCTTTTGTTTATTTATTTTTTATTAATTGTTAACAAAACATTCAGGCTGAAAAAAACAATATAATGAAATATATCAATTCAAATGTTACAACTAACCCTCTGTCTGTTACAACTTGCACCACAGGAGGGGTAAATAGTAACATTTTTAGTCTTGGCACTTTTGGCAATACTGCACAGAAACCACAGGTCTGGCGATCATACTTTCAGTCTTCATTTGTAGGAAAGGCTTGTGTGTTGCTAGTAAAAAATATGGTTGGTCTAACCCCATTACAGCCAGTTTCTCAATATGCGTTCTTCAGCGATCTTGCGTTCTCGTGTAACGTCATCATCAACTGCCAAAGTTCAGTTCCAAAACACTGCAAGAACGGAGGACGTGTGAAACTTTCCGGATGTGATCTTGATATCGATGACGCATGGATGCAGACTTAAGCAGCGAACTCACTCGAAAATTCCCAGAAGTCATTGTGACTGGAGGTGAGAGGCGCAGCATTTTATTTAGTTTTATTATTAAAGTAGATATAACTTATTCATCCCAGGAGTTTCCCTAAATGAAAGTATTTAGGATGAAAGTGAAAGTAAATATTACCATGAAAAATCTTAATAAAGGAATAAACACACTAAGGGTGTTTATTTGCTGAAATTTGTATTAAAAATCTGTTTCAATTATATTGTGCAATGTATATTTATAATGTTTTTATGCAGAGTATATATTTTGAAAAGGGGAAAAACAATAAATCGTTGTATCAGTGCTGTAATGTTTAAATAATTTTCGATTAAAATCGTGTGAAGGTCATGGGACCATCAGGAAGAACGCAGCATCTCAATTCTCAGAGGCCGCGTTTTCTGTTCTCGTGGTCTCCCAAGTTCGTTGTTCGGAGAACACCTGGCAAGATCAGTCTTCACAAGAACGCAAGTCCATTCTCTGCGTTCTTAGAAATGAGAAACAGCCTTTCGTTATTTGGCCAAAACCAAAAAGTGTTACTTTGTGCCCCGCTTTCCCCAATAGTACCTTTGCATACTTTAAGCAACATCTTTTACCTTAGTTTAGCTTAGCTTAATGTTTTCTGTCCATACAGTGAGTAGTTTAGCTTGCTACAATACATTTTTGGAAATAATGCACCAGCTCCACTCTAGTGTAACTTAAAAAAACACTGAATATGTCTGCAGTTAAAGTAGTCTGAATCCTTTATTCTCAGGGGCATTTCTTTTTTGTTAATTAGCGCAGTATCCGGGAAGAAATCCATGAGGTTGTTTTGATTGTGCTGTCCTGTCCGCTGCTTTGTGCATATCATATACCTTAAAGCTTTCATGTTTACGACTAGCAGATCTTCTAGAAAAATGAATCTTAATATCTCTCAATACAGATTTCGATTGTCACATTTTGTGATCAGATTCAGAATGCAGCTAATGCAAATGTCTGTATAGCCACATTAAAAGAAATGTCACAGAAATTTTACAATAAAAATTGCAGAGGATATTCTGTAATGTAATTTATGTCTGAATACAAGATGGCTTGCTGGATCTTTTTCGTGCAGTTAATTGGACCTTATTACTCTGAGGCTGCTTTTATTTTAAAAACATAAGTACAAAAGGCTAAGCAGTGGGATTCTGACAAACCTTTGTGCCGTCTGCTTTAGATGGTGCTGCATTCCACAAATTTCTTCGAAAAAAAAGAAATGAAATAAATAAAATTAGGAGAACACTTATTCCCCCCTGCTGCTGCTGATCATGGACACAATTTCACTCAAAGTGTGCCACTGGATAAATTGACTCCACACTTGTCAAGGCATCAATTATTCAGCGGCTGAGCCTTTCAGCACCGCCATCATGTCCCTCTCATTTGATTTGGAGGACAGGAGAGGCGAGTGGTGCCGAGACGAGCCTGGCGGAGCGCGGCGGAAAGTGGCAGAGACTCCTGTCTGATTGGAGCGCGAGGACCGCCCGAGTGTTCATTAAACCCCAAAAAGTACACGCAGGCAAAGAGGACGATAACAAGACCCTTGAGCCGCTCGTACCCGGCTCTCTCACACTTCTGGAAGCCAATAAATATTCTCCTGCTCTCCCTCTTGCACAAACAGGCATGTCAAACGCAACTAACGAGTCAGCAAAATAGGCGATCCCTGTCCCTGCGGTGAGAGCCGGCTACTTTCATTTGTTCTATAATTTGAGCTCCTGCAAAGGATTAATAGACCCGGAGTCATTGTAAAGATTTGAGACATGGTCTCTGTGTCCAAGACTGACATCACACAAGTTATTGTTCCCGAGCTTCAAAATTACCTTATTGCCACTCCTAATGATGAGTAAATTGATACTTCGGCCAAACAGATGTGTTAGTGGCCAAGAAACTGTAGTTTGAAACATTTTGTTCCAGTGACAGTAAAAGAATTATACACTCATTGGCCACTTTATTAGGTACTTCTTACTAGTAGAACGGCTCTAAATCTTTGTTTCATTGATTTAAGAAGGTGTTAGAGACATTCCTCAGAGATTTTGGTCGATATAGACATGGCAGCATTTAGGGCTGCACAATATATTGCAAAATTATCATTGTCCTGATAAAAGTATATGCAATATTCTTATCACAGACATGTGGGATTAATTACATTTGTTTTATACAATGGTTGTTTATCTAAATTTGACCAATCAGATGGGGCCTTACTAGCTCCCCGGTAATTGCTGTTCTGCTATTGGCTGGAGCTGCCCAAAGGTGAACTCTATTAATTATCTCAAATAAATTTGGCAGGAGTCAGGACATGATAGGAAAATGACAACAGCCAATCAGATTTAGAATAGGGGAATTACCAACCCCCGTCACACATGATGTCACATGGGTTCAACCGCGCATACCGGTTGCAAAAAAATAACGGTTGCAATAGCAAACATGTCGTGTTGTGTGGTAGGATGCCAAAATCAAAATAGAAAACTTTACTTTTACCGTACACCACTGCTTTTAATGCCAACCACAGACGTCCTTGGCTAACAGCCATCAGAAGAGCTGAATGGAGTGAGGACCTAATTAAAAATGCTCAGCTCTGCAGTTCTCATTTCATATCAGGTAAGTTCACGCTATGCAGTATCGTACACATTACTCGCTTTTGATTGCAGCAATGATTTCAGCAAAAACAGTAAAACATGGTTAAGTAAACTGTGGACACTGAATGCTTAAAATGAAATGTAAAAATTTACGTTCACATACCCTGCCATACAGGTGCAGTTTTCTGTCAGAATGCAGTTGTTTTGCTTGTTGATGAGCAGAACCTCGGTTTCTAGCACTACAAAGTTTTGAATCTGCTAATCATGGAACATTATTTCTTTTACATGACCACACAGAACTAAACTGTAGACATCCAAAGACTTATAGCCCTTTAACTTCTCTCTTGTAAAATCACTTGGAGTTTCAATGAGATAGTTGTATATTTCAGGCTGGATGCTTGGCCATTTCATCTTATCCAATATCCATTGGGAGGGTGCTATCGCAAATGGACCTGTAAGACGAACGCCGCTCACTTTACTGTTCATTTTACAGCATAACTGTGCTTATCACTGGGTAACAAGCTGTTATAATACACTGGAAGCATTATGTAAATAATATATATAATATGTAATCAATATAACTTATCGCTAATGCAACAAACTCTGAACCGCATCAGATGTCATTCCTTCGCTGTAAATGCTAGCGCTTTTTTTCTGCAACCTCGATCCGCGCACATTCTGAATGTTTACAAACTGGTAATTCATCTATATATCTGAGGTTTTCACTCACTCATGGTGTTTTAAAGACTAAATGTTTGCATGTAATTAATAAATGTTGTAATCGCAATACTCAACAACATCACAGGTTTTTTCAGTATCGTGTCGCCCTAATAGCATTACAAATTGACCTCAGATTTTTTTTTCGGCACATTCATGGTTGAATCTCCTGTTTAACTAAATGCCATTTTTATTAAAGTGGTTAGTATTGTCATTTCAAAGCAAGAAGGTCGCTGGTTCGAACCTGGCTTGGCAAGTTGGCATTTCTGTGTGGAGTTTGCATGTCCTCCTCCTGTTGGCGTAGGTTTACTCCAGGTGCTCTGGTTCCCCCACAGTCCAAAGACATGCGCTATTGGTGAATTGAATAAACTAAATTGGCTGAAGTGTACCTGTATGTGTGTGAATGTGAGAATATATGGGTGTTTCCCAGGACTGGGTTAAGGCTGGAAGGGCATCCGCTGTGTAAAACATATGCTGGATAAGTTTATTCCGCTGTGACGACCCCTAATGAACAAAGGGACTAAGCCAAAGGAAAATGAATGAATAAATATACAGTATATACTGTATATATATTTTAGCTAGTTTCAAATGCAAAAGTTAAATTGAAAATAGCTTTATTTAACAATAACCACTTCTGAGTAACTTCGTTTATGGTGTATGTTATACAGTGTACTTTTGTGCTCGATGAGTATTAATTATTAAAGTAATTTTAATGTTACTTACCACCGCTGTGCTGGAACAGATCTTGAATCACAATATTCCCTAGATTAAAGCGGAGTGAGGTCAGCGCGTTGCCTTAACTCAGGCAAGAAAACTCTACGGAGTGAGTGTAATATGAATAATGAAGTTGTCCCCTGAGCCGCTAATATGACCTCAGGGCTGTGGTCCAAACAGTTTGCCTCAGTGTTTGGGTGTAGTCAACCCGGGGTATCCTTCAGACCCTGCAGCCACTGAAATGAAAGCTGTCTCACTGCGGTTTGTAAAATAGTTGGACAATGAGAGCATGTGGTGGCCATGACTCAAGGCAGTCTGGGTGAGCAGAGGAACTGCTGAGCTTTGGAGGACAAAGGAGAGAGAATCGGCAAGAAAACACACATTGACCTCCTTTAAATTTACATGGAAGGATTTTGGCAACAGAATTACATAGTTTCCAATGTCAATGTATGTAATACGGTTGCATGATTAGATATTTTTTAAAAATGGATGTCAACAGTAGAGCGTGATCTGTGACCTGCATTTATCTGGTTTTATGACTACTAAACTTAATGCGTCTTTAAAATATGATTATGTGTTACTTTTTATGACTTAACAGCTTTCTGTATATATAAGGGCTGGGTCATATTTAGATAAGTAGATATAAGAACACAGCGCATGCAAATGATAACTAACATATCTTTCATACTGTCATCTCTTAAAGAGAACAGCTGGCAGCCTCAGTTGTTTGACTGCCATGATACAGTATGAAGTCTTTATTGCATTACATAACTCTTCTGGCAACATTTGGGAGCGCAAGACGTGGAATAATATCATAAGGCCCCTGATTGGTGAGCAGATCTTAATCCCCGCCCACATTCCTCAGCGACTGCTCACTCTGAGGGCTTCGTGTTTTTCCTGGCTAATTACACTGCGAGCGTATTCCAATATCAATATCACCGTACGCTCCACATCAATAAAACTTTCAATTTATTTCTTACCTGAACCTGCGCTCTGAGGTTTCCTAAGCCTTTCGCTTTTCATGAGTCTCTTCGCTTCGTTTTAGGGGAAGGAATTTCATGGTAGCCGACAAAACAAAGTCTGGAAGCAATCTTTTGTTTGAGAGTATGTTAATTCACCAGGAGCTAAAACTTCGTCAGTTTGGAGAAACAAAGTCTCTCATATTTTCTAAGCTCTGTCGGCTCCATGCTGGGAATGGGATGGGTTTCATAAATCTCAGAGCCAAGTTCCTTTGAGTCCATTGGGGGGCCAGGCATCAGCCATGACTCAGTCTTTCAAGTGTAACACGAGCCAAGACATCTGCATCGCTCGAGAGGAGGGTACTGAGGCACAGATTTGGAACACTCAGCGTTGGGAATTTTGGGAAGCGGCAATGCCTATCAATGACCCACTTTGATTTCAAAATGTTCATTTGTTGCCACAAGATGTTGTTTTTGTGTTGCTGATTGTCTGAGAAGCCATTGGTTTTAGGAGGAGACAAGAAAAGTAAGCTTACTGTCATCATTTTCCTCAGGTGCTTCCATAGCCTGTGCTAATATTCACAGCCAGGGGGAATGTGTGTGTGTGTGTGTGTGCTGTCTGAGTTCAGCAGCGGATATTATTGCAACACTCTGGTAAAAGTGGAGAATTATTACACTACTATGTTATTCATGAGATTCACCCTACCATGCTTTTACGAGAGTTCATCGGTGACAACGTTTATTGGGTTTTGTGGTGTTTAGGCAGTGATACCACATGGAATTAACATGTTCAGAATTCATCAAAATCAATCACTCTCAATGCAGAGAATCCACTGAAGTACTACAGTAAATTTGATCGAATCCAAGTTACATGGCATATGAGTGAACATTCATTCATTTTGTTTTCGGCTTAGTTCCTTTATTCATCAGGGATCACCACCGCACAATGCACCGCCAACTTATCCAGCACATGTTCTGTGCAGCGGATGCCCTTCCAGCTGCAACTCATCACTTGGAAACACACATCAACTCTTGCATTCACACCGACACATACACTACGGCCAATTTGGCTTATTCAGTTCACCTATATAGCGCATGTCTTTGGACTATGGGGCAAACTGGAGAACCCTGAGGAAACCTAGCAAACACAGGGAGAACATGCAAACTCCACACAGAAATGCCAACTGACCCAACCGGAGCTCAAATCAGCGACCCTCTTGCTGTGAGGTGAATTTTGAAGGAAGGAAATGTATACGTATTATATAATTTCCCCCACCCAGAGCAAATGCATGACTGCCGTCTTTATGAGACATTCTTACTAGCCAATTGAGTGAGCACACTTTTGTTCTGCTCAATCTGAATTGCGCAATTGAACACCCACAATAAAAACAAACAGGAAAAAACGGACAAGTGGGATGATGGCGTCTGCCGCTTCAGAAGTATTATAAGACAAATTCATATCAAAGAAAAACAGCACGCTGGTAATATGAGAATATTTTGGTTTCAAAGTTACAGACACCGAACAAAAACTAATCATTTATAAGAGCTGTCGCAGAATTGTTGCCAGAGCATGAGGAAATACAACAACCAGCACCTAAAAAGCATCGCAGGCACAAGGTGATAACTAATAATTCACTACTCTTTGCACTAGAGAAAAAATAGTGTTTAATCTCTGAATGTTTAAATGGAGTTAACTTGTTAACAATGGTTCAACAGCCGAACCACGTATCACTTTGTCTCCTTTACCAATCACCTACTCCCCCTAAAACTTTTTTAAGGCAGACCAGCCCTCAAGCACTCTTCTTCTCGTTCTCTCGAACCAACCCTCCTTCCCTCTATTTCCTCGCTTCCCATTAACAATCCTATAACCCTCTCTTCACTCCTAGGTTGAATCGGGGGGTCTAATCACTCTACCAAAATATTACAAAGATGGTACCCCCACTCTGAGTCTCTGGGCATCATCGTAGGACACCTGATCAACGTACCTACCTGTTCACTGTTTATTAGGGATGTAATCAATTCGATTCGGTTAACAATACTTCAATTCAATTCAATTCACCTTTATTTGTAAATCGCTTTTACAATGTAGATTGTGTCAAAACAGCTTCACATAAAAGATCATAGTTAATTGGAACAGTGTAGTTCAGTTTTCAGTGTTTAAGTTTAGTTCAGTTTAGCTCAGTTCAGTGTGGTTTAATAATCACTACTGAGAGTCCAAACACTGAGAAGCAAATCCAACGATGCGCAGCTCTACAGATCCCGAACCATGCAAGCCAGTGGCGACAGCGGAGAGGGAAAAAAACTTCACTAATTGGCGAAAGTGAAAAAAAAAAACCTTGAGAGAAACCAGACTCAGTTGGACACAACCATTTTAATTTCTCCGCTGGCCAAACGTCTTGTGCAGAGCTGCAGTCTCAGTGGTGGAGGCTGGAAGCTGGCCTCAGCGAAGACTCGTCTGTCTCTGGAGCGTCACAGGAATCAGTCTAATCTCACAATACTAATCTCACGATTCACGATTTAGTCACGATTTTTAAACAAAATTATTTGAAACAACTTTAAAGTGAAGAGCTCTTTCATTTTTTTTCTTAAATGCTGCACAATTTTGCAAAATAGAATATATTTTTTGCAATACCTAAATTGCTATTTTAACAACAAACAAAAAAAATTATACAAACTAAAGAAGACTCATCAATAGAAACAAACTAAAACTGTGATGGGATTATACATATTTTTTAAGAAATATAAGCATAAATATGTTTTCTGACATAAGTTGAGGTCTTAGCACATTTACAGTGTCCCCTGCTGAAAAAAAAACTGAGATGGCTGGTGTGAGGAGGTAAGCCTTTTCTAAACCAGAGAGCAGCGTGTACAGTGGTATTCAATAGGTCCACTGCTCCAGGGGACTGGCCACTGGCATAAAAAAAACGATTATAAAATTACTAATTACGTTGTCAGAGCAAGCGGACCTGCAAATCATCCGGTCCGTGTGGTTTGGCTTATTAATAGTTTTTTTGCATACAGAGATCTGTGACGGTAGTGTGTCATTGAGCTGACGTTTAATGTACATCATATTCGTTGTTCGGTTAGTGTAAGTAAACCTCTTTTTGCAGAATTTTGCAGAACTTTTCGCACCTCACTGCTGTCATTTTACTCTGCCTCCCCACCCATAGACTGTAAAAGATAGGCCCCACCTCACCTCTTCCTCGCCACTGATGTGCAGGTAAAGCAAGCTTGCACCTGTAGTCACAGCGTCCCCTCTGTTCAAAACATGTATCGCGATTCATTCAACATATCAATCGGTTTGAATCGTCACATATTTGAATCGATTTTCAACCGACTCACGATGAATCGTTACATCCCTACTGTATATCTACTTACTTCCCTTGACTTCCCCTTCATCCCACTGTTCTCTTACCATCCCCTTTATCCCTACATCCCTACACAAAGTGTGGCTTTGTCCATGCTGGTGAAAAACATTTTTGGTAACACTTTATTTTGATGGTCCATTTGAGTATTAGTAGACTGTCTGCTTAATATCTGCTTCAACAGACATTTAACTGACTACAAGAATCTTTGCAAGTATGTCGACTTACACTAACCCTAACCCCAACCTAACAGTCTACTTATAATCTAATGAGAATTAGTTGGCATGTAGATGCAATGTAACTTCAATTCAACAAACGGACCATCAAAATAAAGTGTGACCACATTTTTTTTTTTTAGTTATGCCGAGGTCAGACTGCATGATTTTCAAAATAGGCGTGTCACGGATGTTTTCACACAGCATGACTATCTGGGGTAGCATTTCGTTGCTGCCTTGTTTACACTGCAAGATGAATCGGCGACAGGGGGTTTCACACTGCATGACTTTACAATAGGAAGAATTGCCGACAACTTTGTCCAAACTACATCTCACAACCAAACACACGCAAGAAGTGACATGGAAACAATGCAAGGTCACGTAATATATGTTTCGTTATTAACTAGATAATGGAAAAAAGGCTTTAGTGCAGTAGAAAATGCAGTTATTTTGCTCACCTGGCTTTCAAATAGCAATTTTTTCTAAACTTTTTTTATTTTTCAACCCGGTTATATTCTCAGATGACACATCAAACAGACAGGGGTGATCATGCCAAATTTACCCTAGTTTTTCCTCCATTTCATGGGTCCAAATAAACTGAAAATTTAACTTCACTTTTAACTTTCCCCCAACCTCCCGCTGGGCTGCAGGTACCCATACTAGTGGATGCTGCTCTATCATTGGCTGTAGGTAATCGCCGATGTTATTTTCAACCAGAACACATTTCACACGGCATGAATTGAATCACCGACAGCACTAGTGTTGACTCTGGTAAAAGGTTCCAATTGGTTAAAGCAATAGACAATTCGAAATAGGTACCCAGATAGCAAGAACATTTGGGCCAAATGTGGGTAATAGCTGGCACGTGTGGCGTAGATATGGCATGGCTAAACAGATATGGGCCAGATTATTATCCAGCTTGTCCAGCCTCCGGCGCCTAGACTGCAGCTCTGCATAAGACGTTTGGCCATTAGAGAAATGGTCGTACCCACTTGAGCCTGGTTTCTCTCGAGATATTTTAATTCTTCACTTTCGCCAATTGGTGAATTTTTTTCCTCGCCGCCGTCACTACTGGCTTGCATGGTTCGGGACCTGTAGAGCTGCGCATTGATGGATTTGCTCTCAGTGTTTGGACTCTCAGCAGTAAATATTAAACCACACTAAACTGAACTTAAACTCTGAAAACTGAACTGACACTGTTTCAATTTATGATAATCTTCTATGTGAAGCTGCTTTGATACAATCTACATTGTAAAAGTGCTATACAAATAAAGGTGAATTGAATTTAATTGAATTATTACTCTATATGCGCGCCAACAATTCAGAATAGACAGGAATGTTCTTCTTGCTCACAGCTCCTGTTGCAGTATGTGGGCCAGTAAACAAAAAACACATAAGATCCTAGTAAGGTTCAGCTGTGGCTGACAACGGAAAACATTAATTTCTGGCTGACGTTGGGATTGCATTTGGAAAACACTCGAAACTGAACACTAATCTGGCAGATATCTGGCACACCACACCTCAGTTGCCAAGACTACCGTGCGAGTTTAACATTATTTCTTCCCACTGTCATTTGCTTCAGGTAAGTTATAATTTGGCATTTAAAGTAATTTTATTTAAATATTCATCATTATATGTCAAAGTTAGGACTCATTGAGTGATTAGTTATTCGTTTAATTAAGAAATGCAGCGAGTTAAATAGTATTTTCCTCTTTTGAACGTGGTGTTTACAGTTGAAGTCAGAATTATTAGCCCCCCTTTGAATTTTTTTTTTCTATTTTAAATATTTCCCAAATGATGTTTAACAGAGCAAGGAAATTTTCACAGTATGTCTGATAATATTTTTTCTTCTGTCTTATTTGTTTTATTTCGGCTAGAATAAAAGCAGTTTTTAATTTTATAAAAAAAACATTAAGGTCAAAAATATTAGCGCCTTTAAGCTATATTTTTCGAGAGTCTACAGAACAAACCATCGTTATACAATAACTTGCCTAATTACCCTAACCTGCCTAGTTCACCTAGTTAACCTAGTTAAGCCTTTAAATGTCACTTTAAGCTGTATAGAAGTGTCTTGAAAATATCTAGGCAAAATATTATTTACTGTCATCATAGCAAAGATAAAATAAATCAGTTATTAGAAATGAGTTATTAAAACTATTATGTTTAGAAATGTGCTGGAAAAATCTCTGTTAAACAGAAATTGGGGGAAAAAATAAACAGGGAGGCTAATAATTCAGGGGGGCTAATAATTCTGACTTTAACTGTATGTTATGTTAGCGCTCCAACAGTTTGCTGTTTAAATTAATGTTAGCATAATGTTTAACTTTATTCAGTGGTCAAAGTCATTTCAAAGATGAAATACTGATTCAAATAATCATATTAATAAAGTCATGAGAAAAAGGATAAACGTTGATCTGTGCTGGGACGGATTTGAAGACAGAAATCCACCCATCAACATACATATCATCAGTGGGAAACAAGGAAATATGCACAAGGTAAAGGATGTTACATTTGTAAGCTTCTCATATACTAGTCCTTCCAATCGAAACACATGTGGACATGAAGTTGCAAGCCAAATCTTTCACATTTTCCTCCTCTGCTAACAGTGCTCGTGTGTGTCTTTGTGCAATCCTGTCAGTGTGTGACCTCCCATGTCCTAGAGTCCTGCCACCACACCACACCCCCCAGCTCTCAGCGCGTCTCTTCCACCCCAGACAGGAGCCAGGTTGCCAGAGCTACGCTACTCCCACCCATTAGCTGCAGGAATCCAACATAACCATGGTAACAAGTCTCTCACCCCAGGGGAGATGAGCAACAGAACTGAAAGACTCCATTCAATTTCCACATCCCTAGTCCACTAGGGCTGACAGCCTCTCATCGCTTGTGTTGCAGTGGGCAGGGGTATGTGCTCATTAAAAAAGGCAACACACACTCGCTCACTCCCTATACACAAGTCCATGGACACACACTGCCGTACATGCGCTTCATATTATCTTCGCATTAGACCGCGTTCATCCTTAACATGAATGCTTGAATTGCATCTGGCCACTTAGCTTGACAGAAGATGTGTTTTAGGGATGGGCTTGTGTTCTACAAGCACAGTTGACGTTGTTACTGTATGTTCCTGTGTGTTTCCACCCTTAAGATTAATGGAGTGTCTGCCTGCACTCCTAAAGATGCTGAATCAATACTCGTATTCACTTTCCACCCCTTCTTAATAATATAAACTTTGCATCTATAGATTATTTTGAGTATAGTTGTCACATTTCTTGATCAATTTTCAAAAGAGTAAGAGAGAAATTAAAATGGCCCCAGTATCGACACCTGAGGCACACCGGCCTCCTTCATATACATAAACCTAATGTATTGTTGTTAATCTGTGCTTTTTTTGCAATTAAACACCACGATATCTAGAGACACATCTACTCCCTCATGCGATAATGGCATTGGCGCGAGTGCTTCAAATGTACCTCGATGAATCCGTGCTGATGAGATCCAGGAAAGGTTAATGAAGCACAATGGGAAATCAGCCCTCCTCCACTAGTGCTGTGAAGAGGCTAAAGGAGTTCTCTCTAGGTGGAGTGGGAGAGAGCAGTTTCAGGTTCTCTCCAGTGAGCGATGAAGCACCAGTGCCCACACTGCCTGAATCAAAGCCCGGCCCAGCCCCAGTGCGCAGGGAAACCATGCAGGCTTTCAATTATTAGTCAGGCTGGGGACTGGAGACTGGAAGCAAGAGGTAAGAAACTGCTGGCGAAACTCCATATATCAGTTACTCTACTGTTTTTTTGAAAGCAAAATAGATGTTAGGAATAAAAAATGTTAAGAGTGGGGAAGCATGAACCTGTCTAGAGGTTTTCAGAGAAGAAACTGTAATGGTCAGAACTTAAAATCTCTTAAGTGCAATGCACAGGTTTCTATTCAATACAGGGTATGAATTGCATTAGTCAGGCTTTTCATTCATTCGTTCATTCATTCATTTTCCTTTAGTCTTAGTCTTAGGCCCTTTATTAACAGTGGTCGCCTCAGCGGAATGAACCGCCAACTTATCCAGCATTTGTGTTATGCAGCGCATGCCCTTCCAGCTGTAACCCAGCTGTGGGAAACACATATACACTCTCATAATCACACACACTTATTTAATTTACCCAATTTGCCTTTAAGCACCACAGAGCACCTGGAGGAAACCCACGCGAACATGGGGAGAACATGCAAACTCCTCACAGAAATGCCAACTGGTCTAGCCGGGACTCAAACTAGCGACCTTCTTGCTGTGAGGTGACAGAGCTAACTAATGAGCCACCTTGCTGCGTAGTCACACTGCAAAAAAAATTATTGGGATGCCAGAAAAAAAACGTAAAATAATAACTGTTAAATTACAAAAATTGACTTTAAAATAACGGCCGTTAAATTACAGAAATTTACCGTAAAACAACAGCCGTTAAATTACAGAAATTTCCTTCAATTTTAATTTCCGGTAATTTTCTGTAATTTAATGACCATTATTTTACTTTTTTTGCGGCACCCCTGCTGCCAGGAAAAAAAAATTAATACCAGCCGTTAAATTACAGAAATTTACCATAAAATAACAAACATTAAATTACAGAAATTTCCTTAAATTTTAATTTCCGGTAATTTTCTGTAATTTTTGTAATTTAATGGCCGTTATTTTTCTTTTTTCTTGCCTATTAATTTCACTTCATATTGTCACCTCATTTGAGACGCTGCTATTTGATCGAGTATGTGGCATAGGTCAATTCCCAAAAAAATGACTCTCGTGAAGTCATTATTTTAAGTGAATCAAAAACATAGAGCACAACCAGTGTTGCCAGATTCACAAAAAAGATGATTCCTCTAGGTACATTCAAATCAAGACTGAAAACACATCTGTTTAACTGTGCCTTTACTGAATGTGCAATGTGCTACGTCTGGCATGTCACATTATAGTGTCTTTCTTTTCTTTTTCATTCTGTTACCTAGTTATAAATTTTTAGTGCCCTACATGTTCTGAGATTATTACTAAACAATGTTGCATTACTGTTTCTGGTGGGTAGTTTTGTTTTAATTCCCAGGACACTGTCTTAAAATATAGGATAACATTTTCTAGAAACATTCTAACCCCATTTGCTGGTAACAATTTCAGAACATTATATTCTAACATTCTTATATCATTATTAGTTAGTAGTTTTCTTTAAGTTCCCAGAATGTTCTTTTTAATGGTAGGAAAACATTCTCTACATACATTCTAAATACGTTTCGAAGTAACATTGCTACAACATTATACTTTAACATTATTATAATGTTTCAACATATTGTTTTATTTTACTTCCCAGAACATTCATTCATTCATTTTCTTTTTGGCTTAGTCCCTTTATTAATCCGGGGTCGCCACAGCAGAATGAACCGGCAACTTATTCAGCACATGTTTTATGCAGCTGATGCCCTTCCAGCCACAACCCATCTTTGGGAAACATCCATACACACTCATTCACACTCATACTCTACGGACAATTTAGCCAACCCAATTCACCTGTACCACATGTCTTTGGACTGTGGGGGAAACTGGAGCACCCGGAGGAAACCCACGCGAACGCAGGGAGAACATGCAAACACCACAAAGAAACTGACTCAGCCGACCTTCTTGCTGTGAGGCGACAGCACTACCTACTGCGCCACTGCGTCGTCCTTCCCAGAACACTCTCTTAAAAGATAGGAAAACATTCTCTAAAACATTAACCACATTTGGTGGTAACGTTGTTAGAACCTTATTCGGACTAGTTTTAGTTTAGTTCATAGAATGTTCATGAATATTCATTGGCTAATGCAATAAAATGTTTTCTTTAAAACATTAACACAACCTGTAGGGAATTTTAGCCAAAGTTGAGAGAACGTTCCCTTCTAGCTGGGCATAACTTGTTTTAACACATTTTAATCTGTTTTTAATCATTTTTATTATCTGTTTTTTCTTTTTCTTATACTTGTCTTTTATATTCTTGTTCATGTAAAGCACGTTGAAATGCCACAGTGTATGAAATGTGCTTTATAAATAAACTTGCCTTGCCTTGCCTCTGAGCTGCCCCTTGAATAATTAAATTAGACTCATGAACTTATGAACTATATTTTAAATAATTTATGCCTTCAAGGTAAAAAAAACTCCTAATAAACAAATGATAACAAATAATTGAAGATAATAAATGATTTGATGATTTGTTCTTTCTAAACCCCTGAATAATAAAGAAAAGAAAATGAATGAATGGATGAATATTTCAATAGTTTAATAGTTAAAATTCATTCATTCATTTTCTTTTCGGCTTAGTCCCTTTATTAATCAGGGGTCGCCACAGCGGAATGAACCGCCAACTTATCCAGCATACGTTTTATGCAGCAGATGCCCTTCCAGCTGCAACCCAGTACTGGAAACACCCATACACTCTCACATTCACACACACACTAGAGCCAATTTAGTGTATTCTATTCCCCTATAGCGCATGTCTTTGGGCTGGGGGGGGGGAAACCGGAGCGCCCAGAGGAAACCCACACAAACACGGGGAGAACATGCAAACCCCACACAGAAATGCCAACTAATCCAGCCGGGGCTTGAACCAGCGACCTTTCCTGCTGTGATGCGACAGTGCTACCCACTGGGCCACAGTGCTGCCCTAGTTAGAATTTATTTACAGTAATTTTAGAAGGCCATAAAATTGTAAAAATCCTACAATTGTGGCTGGCTGTCTCATTAAAACCTGATATCGGGTGTGTGTGTGTGTGTGTGCGTGTGCGTGTGTGTGTGTGTGTTTCTTTTCTTTTGGTAAAACAGTTAAAATTTTGCAGATTCTGCACGTTGTATGAAAGCTTCTGACTTTCAACTCTATTGAATAGTAACTGCACACTATGAGTTCAGATGTTAATATTTAACATGATGCTTTACATAATGTACCAAGGTAGATGTTTTCCTGGATAGATCACAGCTACTGTTCATCTTAAAGATGATTTGAACATTCCAACAGAAACAAATGAATTGCCATTGCATAAATGGAAATCGTGTGAATCAAAACTGAACCAGAACCATAATTGTGTTGAAGAATACAATATTTTTTCATGATTGACTAGCAATGAAGCTAAGTAATACCACTTAATAATGCATAATTCACCTCTTTTATCTCACTTATAAATAGTGCTTGATGCCACTGGTCCCTCCTTTAGAAACAGGAAGTATGGGGTGGAGACAGTGAGAGAGCGAGATAAAGATAAACAGAGAGAGGCAAAGCGCATGGGGCTCTTAGCCAGATACATGAAACCTAAGTGAGCTCGACCATCACGCTTCTAGAAACCCCATCTGGAAAGTTTGCCATCTCAACACAGTAACCTCAGAGGCCCCAAAACGTGTGAGATATGAGGTGTTTTTGTGAGCAGGATGAGAGTGGGAGAGTTGTGGTCAGAGGGTGGAGGCGGTTTGTTATTAGTTCGATGGGTGTGGTGTCAGCGCTGTGAGATGTAGGTGGGTTGTGAAATTAATAGAGGGTGCGCCCAGGGTTGCACTGCTTTGTTGTCTCTTCGGCAGAGCTTACGCCAGTTTGTCCACACTACAGTTGCACCTTGCTATCAGACAGATTGGCCACTCAAAGGACTTGAAAACATGCTTTTAACGCTGCTCCTCCCAAGGCAAAGTTCAATTCAGGCATGCGACGTGGGAGATGAGCAACAGTCTATCAGCAGTGGCTGGACTCGTGCAGAAAAGAACAGGGCAGAACAACAAATATTTGGCAGCCATTCGCCCATCCAAAGGCACACAAGTGCAGCCCCCAGTGCAATGTTTGCTTTGCTGGTGGAGAGTGTCTCCACTCATAGCACTGTTTTCACTGAGGTCATCACAGACGTCAGAAGTGTGCGCGCTCAGCCAGTTCTTTCTCTCTCTGCCCACCGCCACAACGTTGAGGATGTTTCAATGATGTAAGTGTAGCTTCACGCCCTTAACGCCCTTCACCGATAGCCCAGAAAGTCCCCAGAGTTAACCACCTCCCTCTAAGGTTGTCAAAGCATTTACACAATGAAAACAGGCCTCTTTCTCTGTCGGTTTCTGTCTGTATAAACAAAGGGTCTTGATCTGGTTTGGTGAATGGATAATTTGATTAAAAAAGGGAGTAGATTGACAGAATAATTCCAAGTCTGTGTTTTGGGATGGGGTCACATTTGTCAAGAGAACTTACCTCAGCTAGGAAATCGATTTTCATTAGGATGAAGTCATGAAGGCTATTGTTGATGTCAGTGTAAAAACATCCAAGCCAACATCCCTCATATGTTTCTGTACCTAATAAACAAAGATTTACGACTGAAAGAATACCTATATTTTTCCCAACTTATAATCAGGCACAGACAGGCTTTGTAGATTTACACTGAGTGCGTATGCACATTGTTGGTCTGATTAGGCCAGAAATGTATAGGCACTTTTTCACTGCATGGTACAGCGCAGTTTGTTTAGTTTTGGGGGCTTTTTCATTGCATTCTGTATTTAGGCTCAATTCCATTTCTATTTTTGTACCCCTTCCTCTTGGCCCTTGAAACTGAGTGTGAAAGGGAAAGGTTTCAAAATTTACCCCTAAGAAATGGGACAGCACTACAACACCTGCACACATCACCATACAGTATGTCATAGCGATCTCTTGCTTTATATTAGATTGACGATTGTGACTGCTGTAGTTATTTGAATTGCACTTTAGTATTTATCTTCAGGAAATCATCGAAGGCGTATATCATGTCATCATAATAATATATTGTGGCAATAAGATCGTAACTGTACTGTGTATTTATACCTGTACTGTGTATGTAAACACACGTGTTATACCAGACACTGTAAAAAGCTCATTCCCAGCCACTAGACTTTTCTGACAGGGTTTTCAAGTGCCATCGAGTGACAGAATGTTGTGGGACTGCTATACAGGAATTATTATTATGGATTATAGATCGCGAAATGTAGCCATTTTTATTTTAGCACTTTTGAACGCGGTTATGAATGTATTAAAGAGCCCCTATTATCCATTAAAAAGGGTCATATTTTGGTTTTAAGGGTCTCCAACAACAGGCTAATATACATGCAAGGTCAAACTACACTGTCATTGTCTTATAATATGTATTTATTTTTACCTAATTATCCTAGCGACTCCCATATGATTCATTCAGCGATTCATTTGTGCCCAAACCGCCCCTTAGCGCGAAGCTAATCTGCGCTGATTTTACCAATGACAGCCTGTTGCGATTGGTCGATCAGAGTGAAATGCCCAGCACGGCTTATCAACAATATTGAGTCAGAGTGCATAGGGTATGTGTGTTTTTCCCAGGAGTCTCCTGTATTTCAGACCTATCTCCAGCCACCAACCCATTTTGTTATTTATCCTGGAAAACTTTCGTAATTTCAACCCAATGCAGCATTGCAACACCAGCATATTGCTCTATTCTTAACCATGAGCAAAACAGTGACACACATTCATTTTTAATCCACACAGTGGCAAAAGCTGAACTATTTTGACCTCCGCACGTGTGTCAGAACAGCTGACGATGGCCATAGCAACGACAAACGGCAGTGGAATGCAAGCTCACAAACGCATTTAAATCCGTAAACAAAGCGGCACACATCGCCTTTTCAATGTGGCTCTAGACGTGATATGAGAATATAAAGAGTTAACCAGATACAGTACAAGCGGTTACAAGTAACAAAACAAAATTAAATACATAATTTGCAAGCTAGAGAAAACAAGGAGGCAAACATAGTAATGCGCTTACACTTGTGGAATGGAGGAAGAAACTGATCCATGATCCACTGATCCATGTACTGATAAAGTTCCTGTCAAGCTCTGACAAAGTCCCTTACATCAATAGTCTTTTCTGATCCGTCCTTTAACAAACGGGGGGCCGACGAACCCCCTATTGAAAGCCTGTAGATTCCAGAAGCACTCAAACAGCACATAGCTGGGCTATAATGCTGAGCTATTTTTGCAAAAATAAGCCTCAACCACTGACTCTTCACAGTTTCATCTTTGGGTAGAGAAAATAACACTTTCCCCACACATTTCCAATAATATCCAGCTGAGCACAGTGTCTTTATGACTTGATTCAACCGGGATCTGCTACAGTGTTTGTCTTCCTCTTTTACTTTGCTACTGTGTTTGTGGGCGGGGCTGCAGGTTTAAATTTTCCCGGGTTTGCATGCGCAACAATTGGGCAGGGCTTAAGTTTCGTATCGACATCACGCCAAAACGGATAAAGACTCGTTATCAAGGTGATTCATTTGAAGCCCTATGAATCGACTCTTTTATAAATGAATCAATAGTTTTAAACAGTGTGTACTTTCAGATTTAAGCCTTACCTGGATATTTCACTTCACTTTGAGCTGTGTTACACACTACATGGAAGGTCATTCTCAAAAACCCATAAGAGGGGCTCTTTAAAACATATGCTTCTTTGTTGTAAAAATTTGTAATAATGACAAAAAATACAAATTTGTGCATCTCTTTACTTCCGTTTGCAGCCATGCTGTAGCTGGTGTATTCTGGAAAAATTTCTTACCCCTTGGTTTCGAGTGTGGTCCTGAAAAAGGGGTATCTTTTGAGGGGTATCTAGCCCTTTCCCTTAGCCCTACACCTTCAAGCTAAAGAGAATTGGGACACGTTTTGCACAATCACGTATAGGGGTACGGCTGTCCCAGTTCTAAGGGGAAGGGTAAAGGGGCAGAATTGGGATTGGGTATCTGGTACTTTATTTACTATCACCTCGGGTGAGGTTCCAAGCAAGCTGTATCATTACCAAAGCATGGCGTATACACACTGCTGATTACCAATTGGTCCGAGTGAATCTTCACTACAAACTTCACTACCAGCATCATTGGATTTGCAACCATTGGATTTGACACCAAACCCGCTGTATTTAAATAGTCACCAGCATCTATATTGTTGATTTACACAACTAAACTGTTTTTAGTTGTCAGAAGAAGAGATGCAGACATACCTCTCATTGTTAGCCAAGGATAAGTTGTGGATGGGTTTGATGGGTTGACAATGGAATGAAAACAATGATGTCATGACAGTAGAGTTTGCAGTTATAGTGGTAATTCCACTCATTTTGAGTGGTATTACCTACAGTGGAAATGCAAACCAAGCTTAGCAAAACTGAACCGAAGTGAGCCGAGCCTTGCTGAACTGTACTGAACAGTGGAAAATGCCTGCATGTAGTAAGGTTAAAAAAAGTACGAAAAGTAAGGTTATAATATGTTTAAAAAATAAACTCATTTATTTTTTAAACAAAAACTCAAAATTTCCAACTGACATGTTACTATGTACTTCTTCTGTTGTTAATGAAGTTCTAAAAGTATGTCTGAGAGGAGCCTAATCACTCAGACTTTATCACGTGTGTGTATATAAGCATTCTGGCATCCCTCCAGCTTCACAACCCATTCTCTTCTTCTCTGTCTTCCTCTACAGAAGAACCCTGATAATGGGGTTCAGATTTGGTGCTCAAGGTGAGCCTTGGGTTCAAGCCTACTTCAAGAACAACACGCAAAGTTTGTTTACCGTTAATAAAAGGACTAAGCTGAAAAGAAAATGAATGAATGAATGAATGAATGAATCTTATTTTATAAAGTAGGTTTTGTGAAAGTGGTTTACTTGTATTGGTGCATTACTGATTTGCTAATGTTTGTGAATTATTAACATATTGGTTTGATTGTAAACATGCTGGTTGCCTGTACTGATATTGGGTCAAAAGAATGGATGAATAAAAAGTACTCAACTGAATTGAGAATAGTAGGATAAAAACTGTGGACAGACCACCATAAACATAAATTATTTGTCCCTGAAATAAAAACAAATACAGTGAATAAAAAGTATTTCATCCCAAAAATGCCTATGGACTGATGGTTGTTTTTCTGTCAAGAAATATGTCCTTCATCTGGTTCTCAGATTTGTTTTCTTTATTAAAAACCAGTGGTGGAAAGAGTACTAAAAATCATACTCAAGTAAAAGTACTATTACTATCCTAAAAATGTAGTGTAAGTAGAGTAAAAGTATCTGTTGTAAATATTACTTAAAGTATGAGTACAAAAAAAGGCCTTTTAAAAGTACTCAAGAGTAGTGAGTATTATGCTGTAAAATGCTCATGCATTTACATGTAATTTGTGGATGTGTGTAAACGTAACATTCTGTAGTGCATTTAGTTATTGCCCAGCAGGCACACAACATCATGTGACATTTATATTAGGTTAGATTTAGGTTGTGATGTCAGGTGATCAAAATTCAATGTCTAGCCAGCATCTAAGGACAACTTTTAGTTATTTTGGTGTCCAATAATGACATCAAATGATATTAATATTTGGTTGATTTTAGGTTGTGTTAGAAAGTCACCAAAATCCAACTACGAGCCAACATCCTAAACCAACGTCACATTGACGTCAAATACTGACAGTTACTCATCAGGTATGGCATCCACATTCCAACATCAGATAGACATCATATTGGTAAAGTGCAAACAACGTCAAGCTGTAACATCATTAGACGTTGATATTTGGTTGATTTTAGGTTGGACATTTTCTAATTCCCATAGACAAGAAAAAATAAAGAAGTGACTGCAGGTTGAAGGAAAGTAGTGGAGTAAAAGTATTGGTACAGCACTAAAAATGTACTCAAGTAAAAGTGCACATTTTTAAAACTACTTCGTAAAGTACAGTTTCTGAGAAAAACTACTCAATTACAGTAATTTGAGTATTTGTAATTAGTTACTTTACACCACTGTTAAAAACACTTGTTATTGAAAACTGTTATTTAGAAAAAAAATACTTCAGAATAGCAAGTTTAAGTTGTTTTCATTTACATCAGCTGATTAAAAACATGAAATCATAAATCAATTCTACAAATAAATACTACAAATATATACTACAAATACATTTACAATTGCTCCCTAGTTTCTGTCAGCCCTGTCACATTTGCATTAAATATAACATACAATGTGTGCAATATACCTTTAAAGTTATGACTCGGAAGTGACATCATTTGACGGAGAAGCTGACAGTGATCAAGGATGCGTTCTATCATTGAATTGTATGATTGTATGCTAGTTTTTGTATGATGTTTTTGAGGATGTCAAGGTTAAGTCAGGCCCTGTCACGTTTTTTATTAGTGAAAATGTAAGTTTCTGAATGTCCCCTGTATATCACCAATCTTCTCATCTTTCCTTTGACGTAGTCCCTGATTTATCAGGGGTCGCCACCCAGCAAATGCCTACAGTCAATAAAACAACTTCTGACATGAATATAAAATATGATGTTGACTTTGTAAGCAGATATAGTAGAGTATAGGTGTACTAGGTGTACCCCCAGGCATGTACTGTAACAGTGAGGAAGAGCTATGAGAAGGAAACAGAATACTAATTCCCCAACTTTTTAGCTTGTTGTTTTACCCCATGAAACTAAAACGGCTCATTCTTTGGCGCTTACAAAGTGAGCTTCCTCTACAGAAAATAACAAAGACGCAAGCAAAATGGCTAAAAGCAGCATTTTTTGGAGACGTGATACATGGTGGCACAGGCAGCACCAGCTGGGAGGGGGTGTGAGTGTCTTCTCTGCCGAGGACATGCGTGGTGGAACCTCCCTCCTCGCTCTCATCGTCCCTCCTGGACCAAACTGCGCTTTGTTCCCCTCCCAAAGGGGAAGGAGATTAATTCAGTGCTGGATCAGGTAAGCCCAGTGATTTTCCCGGGGACGTTGCAGCCGGTCTTTTGGGATTAGCTGCACGCTCGCCCGGCAGCTGGGGGATGAAAGTGGAAGTGTGGCTTGCAAATGGCCTCCAGGCAGGAAAGGAGCCTTGACAGGTACACTAGGATAAACACTGATTGCATTCAAAAGACACATTGTCTGCTGTGATACATATCAAGGAGGGCTTCTCTTTGTGCTTGAGCATCTGTTTCTGGCTTTTAAAATGTGCTGTGACTGTGAAATGCCCATACTGATCATCTAATGAGCCGCTACTGAGGTATGTTTAAATGTAGATCATAAATGGACAAATGAATATGTGTCAGTGTTACTGTCTGCATGATATTAAAGTTTGGAAGGTAATGATTAATATATGGCGACATTGGAAACTAAATGAGGAAGGAGGCACAATCTCATCTGGGATTCGGTCAGACATTACCTTGTTCTCAAGGCCAGACATGGTAAACCTGTGTCTCGTAGCATCGACCCCCTGCAGCTGCAGTCTGCACACTTCTGTCACCTGCTCTCTGTGTATAATTCCCCTACATGGCATGACTGCTGAATCCAAAGCCACCACTCTTATTTGTGTCAAAGGGGGCACTGAATGCAGAATCTAAATGCGCTTTATATTTAAACATTTCACTCAAAGCTAACTACACAGTTTAAAATAGGGTTTTTCCATTTCTGCCCTTCTGAATCAGCTGGATTTGAAATCACAAACTGGAAATGGGTGGAAATATATGGTTCTGTCTCTAAAATTTAAGTCACTAAAATGAAACTTCTTTCTTATAATCACTCTGATATTTAGGATATCTTGTGTAAGATTATTGAAATATACTATGTTTTATACATATACAAACAAAAAATTCAGCTTCCACATGATTAAAACATTAGCCATGATGATATTATGGATGCTAAATCATGCACATCTGATAAACTGTGTTTCTAAAGATGCACTGACCATCTCTTTTAACATCTCCTTTTCTTTTGCATCCTTTAAACATTCAATATTTTTCACACAGTGTGAATCTGATGATTAAAAAATATTAGATATTAAATCAAATATATAAAAAAAATGGTTGCAAAACGACATTTGCAAACATTGTAGTAAATGTTTCAATGCACTCTTTGATAAAACAGATTCTTTCGCACATTCAGATGAATCCTGCTGTGCCCCTTCTATATGGTGGCTCAGCGCTATGCTTTAATCCATTTGAAGGGTTTACCTTCCATACAGTGAGAGCTTCCAAAAGCGTTTGCAAGCCCTCAAAAATCTCCATGTACTGCAGTTTTACATCTCCTGTGTATTAAATATTAATATTAAAATCCTTCATTCTAAATGGCACTTTAAAATCGCCAGTTTTGATCATTTTGTTTAGGATTAGGAACAGCCAACATTATCAAAACCTTTTAAATTACATAATTGTATTTAACTAATAAATATTCCCAGTTCTTGTATGTAAAATGAAAAAGTATAAAAGAAGCAGATGTATAGTGGCCAAGAGAGATTAACATGCTGCAATTTAAGAAAACACATGCAATTACAATAAACACCAGCAAATTGAGAAAAGATTTCCATCTGTTTGACAGCGCACGTGCAGCAAATCCTCACAAAGCATACAAATTTTAAAAATGAGCTTAATTTTCCCACAATGCAAACAAATTAATAAAATGCACTGCATTTTTTCACAACACAAAAAGAACAGAACACAACAGAAATGTTTTAAGAGGACCCAAAAACAAGACGGACACCGCTGTGCCATGACTATTGCTCAGTGAAGTTGTAGGTGATCTTTGAAATGATGTGACTTATTTGTTTGTTTATTTTAATATCCCAATTCCCCTGTCTTTAGTATCTATTAGCCTAAATAATCATAACCTAAATAGCTGGGTATGTCTCATTTTAGGGTCTCCTTGAAACATTTATGTTGTATTGTAAATGTTTGCATTGTGAGAAAATGCTGCACTTTTATTATTGTTTGCAATGTGTGAAAATACAGCCTGTTTTTTAAAAATGTGTTTGCGTTGTGAGGATTCAGTACGTGTGCTGTCAACCTGATGAAGATCTTTTCTCAATCTGCTGGCATGTGTTTTCTTAAATTGCAACATGTTAAACTCTCTCGGCTACCGTACCATGTGTCATTTACAGCTGATATATTCTGTACTGGGCAGTCTCACTTCAGAAAATGAAAGGCAAGTCAAAAAGATTGAAAAAAGTGGATTTTCATCAGATTGCGAATGTTTATGTTCTATTTTAGCAGATAAAAAGAGATTAATCTACAGAAAGAATTGAGATTACCATGTTCATATAATTTCAATTGTGAGACAATGTCTTGAACTGTCTTCATTGCATCTTAGCTCATAAAATCTAAAATAAAAACTGCAATCCTTCACCCTATACACTAGACTGTACAGCTACATATGAGACAAGTTAATAAAACAACACAATAAAGCAATATACAAGCTCAGCATAAAAAAAAATCTAATTTAAGAATGCAGGACAACTGCTTAAAAGAAAAGTTCAAAAGTCTGAACTGCACAGACATAAGAGTAATGAAAGCTAGCTATTTTAATTACAGGGAAAAACAGTGATGCTTATTCAAATGCTACGATGGTGTTATAGGTGTTTGCTATGCTGCTATTATTCTCTGTGATGTTTGTATATGGCTTCATACTTGTTGTTCTGAATGAATGAATGAAGCTCTGGGTGCTAGTTTGGGTTTTTACCACAGTACGTTTGCGTTTGAGTACAGTTTTTGGGCTGAAGTATTGTTTGTAATTTGTCTCATTGGTAACTTGCACTAAACAGCTAACCTTCTCTAGAGCAGGTTTTGCTCTAGGTTAGAGGTGGTAAACCTAAACTGGACCAGTAAGCTGTGAGTATAGTGAAATATCTGATGCAATAAAGCCACTCCCAGACCCTGTGTGTCTATAAAGTATTTCTAATGTCATTTTCATTCATTAATTCATTCATTTTCTCTTCGGCTTAGTCCCTTTAGTAATTAGGGGTCACCACAGCAGAATGAACCGCCAACTTATCCAGCATATGTTTTATGCAGCAGATGCCCTTCCAGCCGCTACCCATCACTGGGAAATACCCATACAGTACGCTCTTGCATTCACACACATACGGCCAGTTTAGTTTATTCAATTCACCTATAGTGCATGTCTTTGGACTTGTGGGGGAAACCTGAGCACCTGGAGGAAACCCATGCCAACATGAGGATAACATGCAAACTCCACTCAGAAATGCCAACTGACACAGTCGGGACTTGAACCAGCAACCTTCTTGCTGTGAGGCGATGGTCAAAACAGAGAGATACAGCAGAAGTTAAGGCTTATAGATGATTATTCCCTTAAATTTTGAAATACAAATTCACATTTTTAAAAGTTAGTGTGATGTGAAGGATTAAGATTGTCTTTTGAAATTACTTTTTATCAACTTTTCTTCATCTATGTTAAGTTACTTTGGTACAATGTACATTGTAAAAAGTGCTATAGAAAAAAGATTAATTGAATTTGTTTAATTGAAAAAACCTGTCGAGTCCAGACATAAAAAAAGTAAATAATACTATTTTTAATTAATTGTGTATTAAATATGATTGTTTTATTATTGTTTTAAATTAATGTTTAATATATTACATTTTCAAATATGAGAAGTGAATTGCACTCACTCTCTCATCAACAATGAATCAAACTGAATTAGTTCACAATACTATAAGTGTGTATTTTCAAGAATATCCCAGTATCTAAATAATATTTATATATACATTATATGTCTGGAGAACACTGACTGCACCTATTAAATCTTAAAGGGATAGTTCACCCAAAAAATTCTGTCATCTTTTACTCATCTTCCACTTGTTTCAAACTTGTTTGTTTCTTTCTTCTGTTAAACCAAAGATAAATCGAAACTGAAGAATGTTGGGTATTTTTTGTTCCATTTTGTTCACACAGTGATACCGGAAAATTTTGGGAACGACTTTACGTGTAAGTTCAAAAAAGTGCTCTTCACACAGGAAAGGACGTTACGGATTTTTTCCAAAAAAGGCCATTTACATATCCATTCCAAAATCCCGGTAAATTCTGACATCATTAACCAGAAATGAGCTCTAAACGGCTGCGTTTGTATTTGTAAACATTTTACTACATTACAAACTCTGTGGATGGATAAGTATTGTGAACAATTTCGATGAAAACATAAGGAGGAACACTTTTGCATGTCGACATGTACATAATATGTGTGTGTGCTGGCGCTCACTGGCTGCTTCACGTGCACACCTTCCAGAAAATTGCTGAAACGAATTTACCGGTATGTTGAAAAAGGGCCTGTTCACACATACAGACCTTTCTAGAAAATTACCAGCAAAGGTCTGTATGTGTGAAAGGGGCTAATATCTTGTTTTGCATGAAACCGAAGAAAGAAATTCATAGTTTACAACTACTTCAGTGTGAGTAATTGAATTTTTTTCTCTTTTTTGGGGTGGGCTATCCCTTTAACTCTAAACACTTCTTGTCAACTCAAGCCTAAAATCGTCCATTTTATTCATTCATTCATTTTCTTTTCGGCTTATTCCCTTTATTAATCTGGGGTTGCCACAGCGGAACCGCCAACTTATCCAGCACATGTTTTACGCATCGGATGCTCTTCCAGCTGCAACCCATATCTGGGAAACATCTATACACACTCATACACTACAGACAATTTAGCCTACCCAATTCACCTGTACCGCATGTCTTTGGACTGTAGGGGGAAACCGGAGCACCCGGAGGAAACCCACGCAAACGCAGCGAGAACATGCAAAATCCACATAGAAACGTCAACTGACCCAGCCGAGGCTCGAACCAGCGACCTTCTTGCTGTGAAGCGACAGCACTACCTACTGCACCGTCGTCCATTTTATTATTTAGTTATTATTTTCTTTATTACTATTTTAGAGTATTTGAAGGTAATTGTACTTTCCATTATATAGACACACACCTTTGAACTTTGTCAGTCTTTGACACGAAGCCTCTTTATTGTGCATCGCTATGCGTGGAAGGATGGACACAGCATTAAACAGAAAGCACTGATAAGGTTGTGCAGAGGAAGTGCTCTGTGCGCCAATCCCCTACTGACTTCCACGATCCGTCCAGGCATTTCCCCTCCACAGGAAACACCCTCACCAGGGAACACGTACGGAATGCTGCCTTTTGTTCCGAGAGAGCGATAAAGGACTGTGACAATGCTCCAAGTGTGGTATTTTTGCATCCTCTCGCCATCAAAAGGAGGTTTATCGAAACGAAGGGTGGGTAATGTGCTGTCTCCATCTCTCAGCTGGTCCTACATCTGGTCCAATGACTCATTGTCTACTCCCTGCAGGAAAATTGGGCTTAACTTCCCATCTATCTTGTAAGACTACATCTCGCTACTTTCTGGGCCAAAAAAAATTGCAGTTCTTCTGAGGAATCTGGTTATGAAAGGACCGTCGCTGTTTTGCATAAACACAGACATTTATCAGGGTGAACTCAATCAGCTCGGTCTTCCACTATGCAGAGCAATATTCACCAGTCAGCCGGGCACTCATTAAGGCTCTCACATGTGAAATAGTTAACCCAAGATAATAGGAATTCTGGGTTTTCTTACTTCATGTTTTACACTGATCGTAATTTAGCCAGGGTTAACTATTAATGCTGCGTTGGTGGATATTTCAGAGTAGACATTCCCAAAAATTAAGTTAACAAGCACAGCTTTTTGCAGTATAACATGAGAAAAGCTTAGA
The DNA here is from genome assembly GCF_903798145.1 of Danio aesculapii. Classification (NCBI taxonomy): domain Eukaryota; kingdom Metazoa; phylum Chordata; class Actinopteri; order Cypriniformes; family Danionidae; genus Danio; species Danio aesculapii. Next base: position 31,733,784 of record NC_079443.1, on the reverse strand, counting down.
TGTGCAATGCATTCATTAATTCGTTCATTTTCCGCCACAGCGGAATAAACCGCCAACTATTCCGGCACATGTTTTATGTAGTGGATGCCTTTCCAGCTGCAACCCAGTACTGGGAAACATCCATAAACACTGACACTATACAGCCAATTTAATTTACTCAATTCACCTATAAGCACCACTGAGCACCTGGAGGAAACCCACGCAAACACAGGAGAACATACAAACTCCACACAGAAATGCCAACTGGCCCAGTAGGTACTCAAACCAGTTTGTCAAATTCAAGTTTTAGGAACAACAAATAATAACTTGACTTCTAGTTGATCATTTGGTATCAGAAGTGGCTTAAATGAAAGGAAAGAGCCTCAGATACCAAAATAAAATATGATCATGGCTTGCCTTGATTTTTAATTATTTAATTAGGACAGTAAGGTCTGAGTTTGTTTATACAAAAGTCTTGTCACTTAACAGAAATAATGTACAGTATAGAATATAAAGTCATGGTGCAGTGGAAAAAAAGAATTAATATTGTGTATGACTCCCATGAGCTTGAAGGACTGCATCCATGCATCTCTGCAATGACTCAAATAACTTATTAATAAAGTCATCTGGAATGGCAAAGAAAGCATTCTTGCAGGACTCCCAGAGTTCATCAAGATTCTTTGGATTCATCTTCAATGCCTCCTCTTCCATCTTACCCCAGACATGCTAAATAATGTTCATGTCTGGTGACTGGGCTGGCCAATCCTGGAGCGCCTTGACCTTCTTTGCTTTCAGTAACTTTCATGTGGAGGCTGAATGAGAAGGAGCGCTATCCTGCTGAAGAATTTCCCCTCTCCTGTTTTTTGTAATGTAATGGGCAGCACAAATGTCTTGATACCTCAGGCTGTTGATGTTGCTCTGCAGATCTCTCGCATGCTCCCATACTGAATGTAACCCAAAACCATGATTTTTCCTCCACCAAACTTGACTGATTTCTGTGAGAATCTTGGGTCCATGCAGGTTGCAATCGGTCTTCTGCAGTATTTGTGATGATTGAGATGCAGTTAAACAGATAATTCATCTGAAAAATCTACCTTCTGCCACTTTTCCAAATGATCAACTAGAAGTCAAGTTATTATTTGTTGCTCTTACAACTGGGATCGACGACAAGACTTATGTCAGGTGGTGTACACTAGTCAACAGTGGTTCAACAAGTGGTTCAAAAGTTGTCCTAAAACTATTGAACAATGTCCATACTTGACTTAGGACAATTTTGAAAAACTATTTCAAAGCACGTCAAGTGACTACTGATTGGACAAACACAATTTGAAACCTATGCATATTTCCTCTACTAGAAGAATTGGTAAGCATTTCTTTCCATGTTTGCACTATAGTAAACAGCAAGTGACAGAAATGCATTTTGGGCAAACTAATATTAACTCCTACTTTAAAGTAGGTACTAAGCCAGCGCAATAGTAACCACATTAGCAGTGATTAGGGCTTCACAATATTTCGAAATGATTGCAATATTGCAAATGTGCACATCATGATATGTCAATGATTTCTGGTAAATGAGAGATCTAATAGAAAATTACTCTTAACCCTCTACCACATGGTGTTGCCATATGACAACATGATATTTATGTTCATTTCCCTGCCACTGTTTCTTTAAGACCAACATAGATTTTTTTTTTGTTAGAAAGAGAATACCTTAGTGTAGCCAATAATGTGCTTTGGTTAAGTCACATGACATGTAGTGTTTTTCTGTAGTGCGATTTCTGACAGACTGGCGTTTATTGTGAGTAGTAGCTGAATGCAAATGTTAACGTCAATAAAAACAAAGGATCAAATTATGTCAGATCCACAAAAAAATCTGAAACATCACCTCCAGTAAGTTATGATGACATATTCACAACTCAAATTTATTTTTATCAAATTAGTTTTTTGTAAATCGATCAAATGTATGTGCTGCCAAATGGCAACACTGTGCAATAGTGGGACGTGCAATATTGCAATGGTTAGCTGGCTAGCAAGGTCAGCTGTGAACTTTTAAGTTGTAACAATAACAACATGAATGCTAGTAATATAATGTTGATTAGTTGTATGTTAATGACATTTGCATTATGGATAAAATCTAGTTTTAATGGCAATACTACTTTTGAATAGATATGAATACAGAGACCAGTGTATTAGCGAGCACCATGTTTTATGGTAAGTGAAAGAAGAAAAGGAAAGAACTGGCTCTTCCTACAGATGAAAATGAGGATGAGATGGGTGTTAGTGACCATGAGAATGATGCTGATTGGACATCTGATAAGAGCAGTGATGAAGACAGTTTAGGTAAGTTAGCTCAGAGGCAGATAAGACAGCTGTAGTAAAGTATATAGTATAATATATAAACATTGTTAGCTAGTAGCGACATTACTCTGATGCATTTGGATATATTAGACTTGATATTTATTTGTTATAATATTTACTGGAGAAAATATCTATATTTACTGTATGTTGTATAGATGATAATACAATATTGTTTGTTTTTAGTAATATTCAGCAAAAGGAATGGAATGAATGAAAGCTGTTGGAATATCAGTTGTTGGAAAGTATGTATACAGTGTTAAGTTGTGTTAAAGCTTATAATACTGCAACACCAATTAAATCATGTCTAACAACAAAATTATTCATTATTCAAGGAAAATTCTAAATTAGAAATTTAAATCCACTGTTGGACATTGTTGCCATATAACAACATATCATAAAGTACCTTAAAAAATACATTTTTCCAATTATTTTTACAGCACTTCATCATAATGCATGCGGTAGAGGGTTAAAGATGTAACAACTTTATTATGGATGCTGAAAAATGCAAGCCATGATAAAAAGCAAGCGGTGCAATCAAGCCATGATAATAAAACAGTAAGTAAAACTCACGCTAACACTGGGAGAGCATGCAAACTTGACACAGAAATTGCCAACCGGGACTCGAACCAGCGACCTTCTTGCTGTGAGGCGACCGTGCCCCAAGTCATGCTGTCTTTTCCCTGAAATAATATGAAACATGTAGGTTATATAATTGTTTTTGAGTATTGGATATCACAGTATATAGTGTGCTACCACATATCATCTATTAATTCAGTATCACAGTGCTACTGATGACTGGACGAATGCATCCCATCTGAAACAGTGTTACAGTTTTAAAAAGTGTTTCAAGATGTGAACATGAAGAAAGCTATTGTTGGCCGTAATGATTTGTTGCACTACAAGTTGTCAAAAGTGCTATTTGCTCTTTGAATCACCCAACATGCATTTACATTCCATCTTCGTTAACACAAAGCCACAACACAACAACCACAGGCTTTCGATCATAGCGTCCTCCAGTTATTGATTTTGTTGAATGCAGAGTTTGATATTCTTATTAAATGTCACTGCAGGTGCAACCATGAAGATGGCTTGAATGGAAAATGTACAGTAGTTGTCTGAAGACTGGCCTGATGGCTAGATCCAATGGTTTACCCTGAAAAAAATGTTTAAAATGAAGAAAACCCAGGGTTAAATGTAGTGTGAAAAGCCTTCAAGTGTTGAGGCAACTGACAGCCAATGCTTCATGTTGACAGACATGGTTTGGCCAGGCATAGAAACACTGCACGTTGCACAGTATATAAGCAGTAGTTTCAGCGTGTGAGTGGGGAAATGTCAAATAGTGACAGAAACATGTCAACTGGAGTGAAGAGACAGTTTCATTCATACCTTTATGGCCTGGTGCAATAGACACTCACCGGCCACTTTATTAGGTACAGCTGCTTATTAGTTAAACTGCTCGTTAACACAAACTCCCAATAAGCAAATCAAATGGCAGCAACTCAATGCATTTAGGTATGTAGACATGATTAACATGATCTGCTGCAGTTGAGCATCAGAATGGGGAAGAAAAGTGATTTACATGACTTTGAACGTGCATGGTTGTTAGTCACAGATGGGCTGGTCTGAGTATTTCAGAAACTGCTGATCTACTGGGATTTTCACACCCAACCATCTCTAGGGTTTACAGAGAATGGTCCGAAAAAGAGAAAATATCCAGTGAGCGACAGTTCTGTGGGTGCAAATGCCTTGTTGATGCCAGAGGTCAGAGGAGAATGGCCACACTGGTTCCAGCTGTTAGAAAAGCAACAGTAACTCAAATAACCGCTCATTACAACTGAGGTATGCAGAAGAGCGTCTCTGAATAGTATCAATACCCATTAGTACCAACTGAGCATCGTATCAACACCACACCCTACTTGGAAATTGTTGCTGGCCATCGATCCCTTTATGACAACAGTGTATCCATCTTCTTATGGCAACTTCCAGCAGGATAACGCGCCATGTCATAAAGCATGAATCATCTCAGACTGGTTTCTTGAACATGACAGTGAGTTCACTGTACTCAAATGGCCTCCACAGTCACCCGAACTCAATCCAATCAAGCACCCTTAGGATGTGGTGGAATGGGCGATTTGCATCATGGATGTGCAGCCGACAAATCTGCAGCAACTGCATGATGCTGTCACATCAATATGGAGCAAAATCTCTGAGGAATATTTCCAGTACCTTGTTAAATCTGTGCCACGAAGGATTAAGGCAGTTCTAAAGGCAAAAGGGGGTCCAACCCAGTACCAGTAAGGTGTACCTAATAAAGTGGCCGGTGAGTGTGTATGCCAATACTCTGTAATATGAAGATGTGCAACACTTGAGCTTTTAGAATGCTGTAAAACTGAACTTTTTGTCTATCCTGGTTTTAGAATAACCCTGGGTAAACTTTTGTTCAGTCTATGAACATACAATTGTACACTACAGTAACTTATTGACAGCAGTTCGCCAGTAACTTACTTTAGATCAATTACAGCAAACATACTGTATTTACATTTACAGCACTATTTATCTTGCTCTATGTATTTACAGTATTGTACAGCTTTACTGTAAAATATACAGCAATTTTAACAATGCAACTTTAAAAACAGTAACATACTGTTTAACTGTTTAACATACTGTCTTCAATCTGTACAATAAAGTTCATATTACAGTTAAATACTGTGTAATTTACAAAAATCATTAACAGTGTAATTGCATTGTACAAGTAATTGCGTTCTAACTTTTTATATCAGTTCTAGCTTATCTAGCTTTTATATCATGTTTTAACACATTGATAGCATTAATCAATATACCACTATCTTGTTATTATATTGCTAACATAATTCTAACATTTCTTTTTTCATAAAATTTGTATCAAATCTCTGATTTTAAGCAAGTAGATTATAATCCAATAAAATAAATCTTGTAAATCTAATAAAGTAATTTTGGGATATCCCTTTATCAATAAGCTTTTAGTAAAATATTAATAAATTATTGCTTGTATGATTCATTTTCAGGATGATTATATATTTACACACGCCATGCAGTATTTTATTAGCATGTATGTGTGTAGTAATGTCACCCTAACATCCTTAAACCCAATATATATAATCAATATCTACCTTCAGATCATAACGTAAACACTATATTTATGCAAAGCTAGAAAATAATATTTGCAAAATACATAATTAAGATTTTTTTCAAATATCCATCTCTAAACATTTCAGAACATCACCCTCCTTTATCATGCTACTGAATATATTGTTGAAATAAGTTAAATTAATTATTAAGTTTAAAATATTGCTCTTATGCATACTTTATTGTATTTTTATATTATTATTATTACTAATTTATGACTTACTGTTTAAAACAATGTGTGACTTGATTTGGATTTTAATATCAATGCATAAACTGAGATTAAACCATATTCATATTGCATCTGACAATCTTACAGAGCATTATGAATATTTCAATATAGTTTTCCCCTCAGCAGGCAGATATTCGTAATTTTTCTACAAATATTAATAACATCAGGGCACATAACAGCAACCTCTTAATTCACCACTGACTTACAAACAGCACCTCAGAGAACAATCAATAAAATGTGTGGTCCTGTTGACTTTGCTAAACCGTAAACATCTTCAGGCTGTTGTGTTGTGTTTTTTGCAATGGCAACTTTATAAAAGCATAAAATTTACATCACAAAATAGTAGAGGTGTTACAAACCAATACTGACCCAGAGATAAAGCATTGGCACAGCCATGGAGCCTCTATCTTACTGTTTAACAGCCTCAGGTAAAGGGAACAACCATGGGGCTCAATTTGATATTCAAGCACTGCTTGTAGGAGGCTCTGTTTACTGGACAATCATGCACAACCGGCTCAAGTATGTCATCATTTTTAAGTCTTAAAGGGATTCTAGTGCTCTTGTATGCATTAGCCTAGCTTTAAACAGTAGAGAAACAAATTTATATTCATATTCATGTTCAGCACATAAAGAGGTATTCAAAGAACTGATAGCTCAGTGAAAATTGGATGAAAATCTGCAAAGAAATAGCTGTACGTTTTTGAAAAATGTGTCAAATAAACAGAACTGTAATCAAATTGTCTAACTTAGAAGGAGCTTACATGACAATGTTTTCATTGAATTAAAAATGAAGTTAACAGCTATGTAGTTTGGCCATTAATTTACATGACAACACAGTTTTGGGATTTAAAAGTCCAAAGATTTAAAAACAGGTTTCAAAGTGCAAAATTAGAACAATCATAAAATTAATGTGTACACAAAATGATGTTATGAGCACACATATTCATACCTGTCAACATTGGGATTAAATAGAAGGGGCGACGACACCTAATGGAAAGGAAGAGAATCCTGTCGTGTTTTCATGCCTAAATAAAATGAAAGAACAGAACAGATTCATATTTAAGTGCAAGGGCGGCCCCTGGTGGTTCGGTAGTATGGGTTGAGTATAGGGAGGATCGGCTCTTTGATCTTTATTGCCACCCTTCATAGAAATATAAAAAATACGGGAGAAATACATTTACGTAATGATAGCGGCACAGAATTGCAAAATACGGGAGAATCCCAGAAAATATGGCTTGACAGGTATTATTGGTTTAAGCATGCATGAGTAATTGCATTGAGCATCGTGGAGGATAAAGAAATATGTATAGAGGTCGCTAGAGGCTTTTGAAGTAGTTTGCTGAATAGGTATACAGATATTTTATTATCAGATACTTATACCCTTGATGAAAAAAAACAGCTTAAACCACTCTAAGACCAGGTTGGAAATGGCTGGAAACCAGCCTGGAAATGGCCAAAACCCCTCTAAAAACCAGGCTGGTCGACCAGCTAAAACCAGCTTAGGCTTTAAGCAGTTTTTTTTTTTTTCAGTAGGGACATCAAGCATAAATAATAACCAACTACTGTAGATTAGTAGACAAAAGACAAACATTTGATGATAGAACTCGACAATGACATGTAAATTTAAAATAACTTCTTAAAAGGCTTGTTTACGAATAATAAAAAAAGTAAATTAGAATTTTACTATCATAACAGCTTTATGATTCTGTTAGCATGAATTAGCATGTTGCTAGCCAGTTTTAGCTTGTTTTATCCAATAACTGTATAAAAGGTTTTATCATTTGAGATGTTTTAACATATCACTAGCATGAATCAGTATGCTGCTGTTACCAGCAAAGTTAACATTGTTAGCATGTTGATAGCATGTTCTAGCTTGTTTCATTGGTTATGGTGTTTTAACAAATCGCTAGCATGAATCCGTATGCTGCCAACTAACATTAACTGTTTCTCAATTCAAAGAACGCAGAGAACGAACTTGTATTCTTGTGAAGACCAGTCTTGCCAGGTCACCTCAGAAGAACAAACTCACAAGAACAGAGAACCTGTAATGAGATGCTGAGTTCTTTCTGATGGTCACATGATCTTCACGTGTTTTTAATGGAAAATTATTTTATCATTACAGCATTCATACGATTTATTTTTTCCCCTTTTTACTATATATACACAATGCAAAAAGACTTTACAAATATACGTTGCACAATACAAATCAAATGGTATTTAATATGAATTTCAGCAAATAAACACCTTAATGTGTTTATGCCTTTAGTAAGATTTTCATGGTAATGTTTATATACACGGTTTCATTAAGGGAAACTCCTTAGATAAGTTAGATCTCTGAACTTTAATAATAAACCTATATAAAATGCTGAGCTTCCCACCTCCACTCCACAGTGACTTCTGGGATTGTAGATCAAGCTGCGGTCACACTGGGCTTTGTGTGTGCGAAATTCTGTCATGCGGCGCTGCGAAAAGGGGCGGGATTAAACAAGATGATTAGACATTAAAAAAAGCCAGCGATTGCTCCATGTTCTAAATTTCTGTCCAGAGAGGTCCTGTTTTGATCCTCGGTTGGTCTCACGCAGTCAAGTGATGCGATTTCGCAGGTCAGAGTTCACCAAGCTTGAACTTTGCACGGCAGCGAACTGCGAAATGTAACGCATGACCCTGCGTTTCCGGTCTGACACATTAGCGTGTGTATGAATAGAAGTCTATGGGAGGAAAAGCCCAGTGTGACCACAGCTTCGTTCGTCTGCAGGCAGGCGTCCTCGATATCAAGAACACATCCGGGAACTTTTCTGCGTCCTCCATTCTTGCAGTCATGAGTTTGTTCTTCCGAGGTGACCTGGCAACATATCTCCTTGAGTTTTGTAACTGAACATTGGTGGTGGATGATGAAATCACATGAGAACGCAAGATCGCTGAAGAACGCATATTGAGAAACAGCCATAGTTCATATGTTGCTACATATTTTAACATTTAGCTTGTGTAACATTAACATTATTGCATGGTTAATGCTAGAATGTAATTACTAAGCTTTGCTAGTGCTAGATAGATGGAAAGATAGATTTTTTATAAAACTCAAAAAGTTATAGCATACCAATTGACAAGATCTTGAAGGTATCACCAAAGCTTGGTGTTTGTAGCTTGAAAGGAGATGCTGCTTAAATTTAGTCTCTGAAGAAGAAGAAATGAAATTTGAACAGGATATCAGTATATTTCCCTTTCAACGAGGTCATGTCATGCTTACTTTGGCAAGATTCTCTAACGAATAATAATAAACGGAAACAGAGTTATAAAAAGTTGATTTTAATGGAGGCTGGAGAACTGACCACTCAGCCAAAATCAAAAGAAACAATCATGAGATACTGTCAGCACACTGCATACACACTTTCACTGGATTCGTTGCAATCAAAAGTGAATCTGAAACTACTGTAGTCCAACAAAACACAACCTCTCCATGTTGGGAAGTTTGTTGAGAAGTAATGGCAGCATTTGGAAACATTATCTAATGCTAAAGTTTTGGCACAGTAAATATAAAATACCTTATGTCATATGTATGAAGACATATCATAACAGCACTAAGAAATGTTGAAAAGAAAACGTGACCCTGTTCTTATGCAGTTTTACAATGAATCCTTACTCCGCCGTCCTTTATTTTGGTGCAGGAGTATTGCTAGAATGTACCAGTCTGATGTACTGTATTCGCAGCCCTTGATTAAACATGCGTATTTCACTCTCTCCAAAGAAATGTAGTCTTTTCAACTTGCCATGTCACAGAAACATATTTCTGAAAAGATATCATTAAAAAGACCCCAAAAACAATCAAAAACCACTACCTAGAATAAAGATCAGACATATTTTACACACCACTGGTGACCACCGCTAAGCCCAGCAGGAGCACTTTTTAATATGTCAGTTTTGACATATAGAGTGCTGCATCAAAACGCTGGTCTCATTCTCTTTTGGTTTTTATAATGTTTCTTTTTCAATTCATAAATAAATATCAGTTTATAGTAAACATAACTGGCCAATGCTTTGACATGTTGCTCTACAAAGTGAATTACAATTGTTGAAAATGAGTTGTTTGTAAAGATGTATGTTTCTAGTAAGTTACCGCAAAAGTATGTTTAATGCGTGGTTTACATTGTACAACAAATTGTTCAAGCATCACCAGGTTATCATTTACAGCAGACCTCATTTTACTTATGAATTGAAAACCCAATTACAAATTACCCTAGATAAACATCAAGGAAACCCATCGCAATGAACTCATCTTCCAGGTTTGACAGTAGAGCACTGTGGCCAATTCACACCACACAGACACATGCAGAGGAACACAAACAATCACCAGATTACAGCAAATCACTTCTCAGACGTTCTACAACCTGACAAGCGCAGATTCAGCATGTTCAATCTGTGAAGATGACAAGCTTTGACAGATGCCAACAGGGGCAAACACAATGATCCGACAAAACAAGATGAAGTTTCTTTTGCCATCTGTCAGTGCATGTGAACTGGCCTTATTACCTTTACACAAAGGCATAGCAGACCTTAGTCAGGTTAGACGCCATTTTAAATCTTACAAAAATGTAATTGAGAATTTACATTCATTATAACGGCAGACACTTTATAAAGGCTCAATAGTCTCAAACTCAATTCCTGGAGGGCCACAGCTCTGCACAGTTTAGCTCCAACCACCTTCAATTCACACCTGCTTAATCGTCTCTAGTAGGCTTGAATACCTTGATTAGTTGGATCAGCTGTGTTTGATTGGAGCAAAACTGTGCAGAGCTGAGGCCCTTCAGGAATCGAGTATGAGACCTATTCTCTAGATCAAGGGCTGCTGTCCTGTATATTTTTAGTTCCAACCCCAATTAAACACACCTGAACCAACTAATAAAGCTCTTTCTAAGTATACTAGAAACTTCCAGGCAGATGTGTTGAAGAAAGCTGGAGCTAAACTCCAGGACTAGAGTTTGGGCACCCCTGCTCTAGATTGGGGGTGCTCAACCCTGTTCCTGGAGATCTATTTTCCTGCAGATCTCAGTTGCAACCCAAATCAAACACACCTGCCTCTTATTGTCAAGAGCTGTGCTCTAATTAATTGGTTCAGGTGTGTTTGATCAGGGTAGGAGCTAAACTCTGCAGGAAGGCAGATTAAAGTATTTTTTTGTTTGTCATTTCAAAACAATGTACCTGGGCCTGTACCTGTAAACTGGATTAGCTGGCTAGCTAGTCAAGTTTCAGTTTAGTTTGCTCCAGTCTTGGGTTTTAGGTAACAAGAAGGCAGCTTAACTTTAATCCCTCTTTGTTGCCATGGTATGATGCTGAACTCAGCTGAACTGAACTGAGCTACTTTCATGGTACCTAAAACCCAGGATTGGTACCTTCATGGTACCTAAAACCCAGAATTGGTTAAAACTTAACAGGCTAGTTAGCTAATCTAGCTTCATGGAACAAGACCATAAGTCAGTATGTTGTTAAACAAATGCACAATTCCTCATAAATGCACTGTACTTTTGTCTCTCAAAGACTTGTTTTCACTCTTATTAAAAATATAGCGCTAACCCGAAGTTCAGTAATGGACAAAGAACTCCGTAAGTGTTTTACCACATTACATTTCTGAATCATTCAATAAACTGCGAAAATGAGAACAAGATTGAGTGTTCAAGTAGATATTCTTGCTTAAATTTTACATTCACATGGTTAGACGTGATTCCTGTACAATCTTTTTGGCCACCATCTGACTTGAACCAATCAATTTTGTTGAATTAGGCTCACGTGCCTATAGGCCCAAAATGTATGATAATTGAAATGAACGTTTTAACGTTTGACATCTTCATGAATTCTGACAGCTTTCCATCAAATGTTCTTTTCGTGAGCTGTCCTCAAAAGACAGATTGTGATCAACGCTACAAAAATGTGCGCAGATGTCAAGTACAGTTGGTGCGACAAAAAAAACAAGTGATTGTTAGAAAAAAAGAACTATGCTAAAAGGATTGAAGGCGACCCACTGCGTTTGAAAGATTGTATACACACATCTTTATGGCATAGTATCCGACAAGATCTTCAGGCACACACAGAAATCTGTGCAATGGTTTAAGACAAGTTTCCCTTCATGTTTTCAGACAGGGATTCGCTCGAAGCCCCATGAGCTGCAAAATCGGAACAAGCAGGACTGTTTGTAAGTTGCAGAGAAAGCCAGCAGCAGATGGTTTCGCTTCCTGCCTGTATTTTAGGTGAAGCACTTTCAGCAAAAATTTGACCTGGTAAATATTTGGTTTCCTCCAAACTCCTGGTTCGAAGTGCCAGGTCAAAAAAGAAAAGTTCACAGTGAACATAAAAGTCACAAGTGGACATTAATGCAATGGGCCAAGTCATGCTGATCTTTGGAAAGACAACACTTGCGTATTGTTTTGTTTTTTCTTAGTGCGGCCGCAAGATGTCAAACATTTCCGGATTGATTAGACCAAAGGTGAAGAACGACGGGAACACAAAAGAGGAAGAAGCAGACTGACACTCTTCTGATGTACCCACAGTATATGTTGCATCAGTCAGTGGGACGGAGCTTCAAGGCTTTTTACATGCGGCTTTGGCTTTGCCGTTAGTGCTGGATTTGAGTTGTGTCATCTCCACTTCAGCCGTGGTGTCTGATGGTAAACTGTTACGCATGCGCTCGATGGTTTTCTGGTAGGAGGCTTTCTCTTGCTCCAGAGAGCGGATCAGGTGCTTCATCTTGCTCTCGCGGGACAGGAAACTCTCGACGCTACTTTCCAATGTCTGAATTTTTAAACGAGCCGCCTGGAAATAAGGACAAACATGAGAGTTGTGTGATAAATGAATATTATGATTAAAACTATTCACAAATTTTGTTGTGTCAACATATTGAACAAATTATTCAAAAGTTCAAGATCACTTTAAAAACAAAGTTCCTTATGGTTCAAAATAAAGACAAATTTTTTCATGAAAAATACAGTAATATTGTGAAATTTTTATTAAATTAATCATATATACAGTTGAAGTCTGAATTATTAAACCCCCTGAATTATTAGCCCCCCTGTTTATTTTTTCCCCCAATTTCTGTTTAACGGAGAGAAGATTCTCAACACGTTTATAATAACAATAGTCTTAATGACTCATCTCTAATAACTGATTTATTTTATCTTTGTTATTATGACAGTACATAATATTTTACTAGATATTTTTCAAGACACTTCTATACAGCTTAAAGTGACATTTAAAGGCTTAACTAGGTTAATTAGGCAGGTTAGGTTAATTAGGCAAGTTATTGTATTACGAGGGTTTGTTCTGTTGACTATCAAAAATATAGCTTAAAGAGGCTAATAATATTGACCTTAAAATTTAATAACTACTTTTATTGTAGCCGAAATAAAACAAATTCTATATATATATATATATATATATATATATATATATATATATATATATACATATATATATATATATATATATATATATATATATATATATATATATATATATATATATATATATATATATATATATATATATATATATATATATATATATATATATATATACACACACACATACACACACATACATACACAAATAAAAAATGATTATATTATATAAAAAATTATTTTTGAACAATATAAAAACAATATAAAAAAATACAATATAACAATATAAAATAAATGTACTGTCACTTTTGATCAATGTAATGCATTCTTTATGAATAGTTATTGCATTTTTAAATTCAGATTCTATATGGAAAGTATAATGAGTTCTACATTAAAACAAATTTAGCCACAGATATACAGCTAAAGATGGAGTTAGGTTATCACTTGGATTCATAGTTTGTGTTTGAGTAAAATGTCATTTATTTTCCTTTATTATGTAAACTACTATGACATTTCTAAAATAAAACACATTTTCACTCGAAGTTAATCATTTTTAGACAAAATATTATTTAGAAAAAACTTCAGATTTCAATCACAACAAATGAAAGCACTTCCTATTTTGACTGATGCAAAAAACAAAATGCTCTAAAATACAATACTTTTAAGAAATGTTATCTGACCTTAATATACTAAAACAATTACCAATTTACTCAAACATATACATAATAAATGAGGAGAAACTGAAAACTGTCAATTGGCCTCTTAATTTCTTCCATAATTGTTAGTGAAAAGACACTCAATACAGCAAAGAAAACGTTTGCCTAAATTAAATATAAATGTGATCCATATTCCCCCAAAATCTTCAGGGCAAGCTGTATAATGGATTTAGTGATAGTCAGTTTTGTATCCATTCCAAATAGTATTACGTCAGTCAGGAAAATACAGCCATAAAATGTTTCACTTTCCCCTAAATCATGCTTCTAGGAACATCTTGTTTTAAGCAACAAGTTGTTTTTAGGAACCAGTTGGAGATGAACATGTTGTGACGTTACATGTTTAGACTAATAGAGTTTCAAGGCTAACTCATTCTGCCACATTCATAAACACCAGCGTCAGCGTGTGACAGATCAACAAACTATTACCATTTGGATTATCATTACATTTCAGGTTAAATGCTGAACTGTCTATGTCAACTGTCTACTTAAATGTCTGACTCAAATGATCTTGTTTTTTTTTTTTTTTTTTTGTTGGTAGTAAACTGTGATGCGCTTCTGTGAAGATCTTGGTTTCAGGTACTTTACTGCCACCCACTGGCCATGAGAGCACAAAACATTCATTCATCCACATACCTGCAGTTTCTCTAGTAAGTCCATGTTCTGTTTCTTGAGCTGGGTATTGGCTTTCTCCAGTTTATCCAGTCTATCTGAGTCCTCAGACGCTGGAGGACCGTCTGAAAACTCATCCTGCAGGACGTGATACTCCACTTCATACGCCTGCAGCTGCTTAGAGATGTCCATCTCAATCGCCTGCAAAACATTTCATTACCATCAGAGAATCATCACACCGGTTCTTACAAGAGAGATTCTGAATTTATCGCCATATCAGCTTCTCTAGCTATTTCATGGCAAAACCAGATCATGTACAGACATACAAACATTTTATAAATATCACTTTTCCATAAAAAAATATATTACTATAACAATAAAAAGACCACATCAGAAATACACAATACAGAAGATAAACATCTAAAACAGGTTTTTAAGGTTTACTTTTGATAAAAATTCTAGCAATTCACATTAAAAATATTTCCATTGTTAACATTAAATATTGGGCATTCTAAAAGTATATGTTTCACAGGTTCTTACAAACTAATGTAACCAGATAGTGACAAACAAGCGCCAGCAGGAAGTATGACAATTAAAAAAAAAAAAACAATAATGGTCTAGGTACTTGTGTCTTTTTTATATATAAATCCTGATATTTCGTCAACCGAAAAGGTTTTAGTCTTGAAAAATCAAGACAATTGGCTCCATCTAGTGGTTAAATACAGAAAACACAACTATTACAAACTATGGGAAACAAAATGAATATGCTTTAACTAGATTTCTTTAACTCTTTCCATCAGTTTAAACATTGAATGAGACTGGGAAAACTAGCTAATTAATATTACTATAAATGTCTTTGTCACTTGAGGTGCAGCCTACATTTGACAATGTTAAAATAAGTATAAAAATAAATAAAAATACTGTAGTTCTCTGCAAATCTGTGCAAATTACTAATGGATTTTGGGAAAGCGTAAACTTTATGCTCTATACTATAGGAATAAAAAATATTGTAACTGTTTCCTCATTAAATATCCATCAGTGGTTGAAAATTAAGTTCAATTTTATTCCCATGCTTGACAAATCTTCTGTGTAAGGCACTGCTACATGAGGGCTACTCCTGACAAATAATTTTTAATTATTCTAATAACCTCTAATAATGGTGGCACAGTGGCTCAGTGGTTAGTTTTTCTGTCTGGAGTTTGCATGTTCTCCCCGTCCTGGCATGAGTTTCCTCTGGGTTCTTCGGTTTCCCCTACAGTCTAAAGACATGCTCTACAGGTGAATGGAATTAAAGTGTGAATGTGAGTGTGTATAGGTGTTTCCCAGCTGCTGGATTGCAGCTGAAAGGGTATCCGCTGTGTAAAACATTAGCTGGAATAGTTATCGGTTCATTCTGCTGAGGAGACCCCCGATAAATGAAGAGATTAAGCCAAAGGAAAATGAATGAATGAATCTCTAATAAATGACACAGAGTCTATAGCAAGTTAAAGAAGTACCACAGAAATTAACTAATAATAATTTTGGATTTTTAAAAATAATAATATAAATATAAAATGTAATTAAAATGGTAAAAGTACATAAAAGATTTATTAAAAAAAAAAACTATTGAAATACTGTATATATATATATATATATATATATATATATATATATATATATATATATATATATATATATATATATATATATATATAAAGTACTATAAAATGTGTGTGTGTGTGTGTGTGTGTGTGTGTGTATGTGTATATATACATATATATATATATATAAAATACAGTATATGTACAGTTGAAGTCAGAATTATTAGCCCCCCTTTGAAAAGCATTTTTTTTTTTTTGCTTTTTTAAATATTTCCTAAATGATGTTTATCAGAGCAAGGAAATTTTCACAGTATGTCTGATAATTTTTTTTTCTTCTGGTGAAAGTCTTATTTGTTTTATTTTGGCTAGAATAAAAGCAGTTTTAAATTTTTTTAAAAACCATTTTAAGGACAAAATTATTAGTCCCTTTATTTTTCTCGATAGTCTACAAAACAAGTTTTGCCTAATTACCCTAACCTGCCTAGTTAACCTAATTAACCTAGTTAAGACTTTAAATGTCACTTTAAGCTGTATAGAAGTGTCTTGAAAAATATGTAGTCAAATATTATTTACTGTCATCATGGCAAAGATAAAATAAATCAGTTATTAGAAATTAGTTATTAAAACTATTGTGTTTGGAAATGTGTTGAGAAAATCTCTGCGTTGAACACAAATTGGGGAAAAAAATAGACAGGGGGGCTAATATTTCTGACTGTATATATAAACATTTGGTAAAATCTGGTTTTAAAAAACACAGAACATAATACTAACACTAGCCAACCACCATTGAATAATATTAAGAAATACATACTTTTTGGTTGTAATTAATGTCTTGGTAATTAAAGAAATGAATCTGAAATTTAATTAATAACTTCTTCAGAAGTATTGTTCACACAGCCCATATGAACTAAACAAACAGCTAAAGTGCAAACAAGTGAAAGATGTTATATTTGCAAAGTGTAACCAGAAAGGCTAACATGATCTAAAACAAACACTTTCCTGCATTCACAAACATTTTATTTTAAAATAACATAATAAAAGTTCCACCTCCCATGGGTGAAAAACTTGTTTTATTTTTAAAAGTACCTTAGTGATGATCTCCTCCATCTGGCTGTGAGTGAGGGTAGGGATGATAGATTTAAGGTAGTCCACGACACTTTCAAAGCTGTCGCATTCCAGTATCTCTCCCTCGTGGCTGCTCAGCAAACACAGCGCCACCTTAAAAATCACCTCTGTGCCTTGCACAAACAGAAGGTCTGACACAAGACACACACACACACACGCACACACACACACGCACACACACGCGCACACACACGCACACACACACGCACACACACACGCACACACACACGCACACACACACGCACGCACACACACATGCACACACACACACACACACACACACAAAAGAGTCAAAGGCCATACACCATAAGCATGAAATATTTCAACACACATTATGCATTTATCATCACATACATTTCATAAATTTAGGTATGAGTATGAAAAATACCAAAAATACGGGCCACAAAGCCGAGTGGGAACTGAGAAGCGAAGAGAGTCAGGAACCAGGGTGCGGCGTACAGGCTGGGACAGATCTCGTGCTCCTCCAGGTGAGAGTACAAGTTACGGTGATAGTCGTGCAGCAGACGGGACAGCTGGTACATCTGGATCTACAGAGCCAGAGAGAGAGAAAGAAGAAGAAGAAGAAATGTACTCACACTTCAGAGGGTTGAACTTTAAACAGGCTACAATGTGACTGGCTGAGGCAGGCTTTCTCTCAGGGGATTAAAGATTGGCACATCTGATGATGAATAACCACTAACAGCTGACAAGGAAACAGTGCACAAGAGGTGGAGACAGCTATTTGCTTGCTGCTCGAGCAAATGTGTGTTTATGCTGATTACAAATACACTCTCTCTATATCGTGAGAAAGGAATTTACAGTCAGGAATAAAAGAAATTTGTTCATTTAAAAATATTTATATATACATTTCTTATATTTAAGGTAACATTTTAGGTGTACTTAAACATTTGTTTCACTGGTTAATTCACCAGTGTTTTTTATGTTAATACTGACACCTACTGGTGTGGATGCAAAAACTTGAATAAAAACGACCAATAACATTTCAGCTTTTTGATTGTTTGTTTGTTTGTTTACTTACTGCCACATCAGACTACTATATAAATAAGAACATATAACATAATAATAGTGTCAACTTCACATATCAATAAGAGGCCATACAGTGGTCCCTCGCTATAATGCAGTTCATTTTTCGCGGCGTCGCAGTTTCGCCGTTTTTTTTAATGCAATTTGACAAGCTGTTTTTCTACAGCGCATTGTGTTCTGCGTCCTGATTAGTGCATCGAGTTCTGCGTCCTGACTGGCTGTAGACCACTGTCAATCAATCCCCTCTGTGCCGTGTCTTCTGTATAGTACAGAATGCGTTCAGCTTGCCAAATTTACATGCATTTTCAGTCACTAGCAGTGTGACTCTGAAGTCGACGAAATGTTCTGCACTGTTTCATCCACAATGTCAACAAAACGTTCTACACCGTTAAAGGCACATGCGGTAGCCCCCAAAAGGCAGAGGAAGATGCTAACCATTGCAAAAATAGTTGAACTTCTAGACATGCTAAAGGTAGGTAGAAGTTACGTGGCTGTAGGGCGACATTACGCAATAAATAAATAAATAAATGAAGATCAAATGGCCTTCTTTTTCTATGAAGGTTTGAACGTCAACAGTGTTTAACCTTCCTGTCGTGTTCAGGTCAAATCTGACCGATTTACTTAAATCACTCGTAAATATGGTGTTTTACATCTGATTGCCTCAAGGCCTTATAATATCCTCCACACTATGCATTTGAACACATAAAATGATGATCATCTTTTTCATTGAATTTTGAGTGTTTTAATCAACCTTGTTACACCTGTGGTGTTCCCGGTCAAAAGTGACCGCCATAGGAAATAAATAGGTATTCAGGCTTTATGCATTCCTCAGACAGAAAACATCCCCATACACACCACCCCAACTCACTCACTCACTCACTCCCTCCCTCACTCACTGACACACACATTTCAGACTGAACAATGTCTTTTGCAGGTAGACATCTCTTTTACATGCTTATGTGCTGATCCTCCAGCCTGATCTCACAAGGAAACATAACTTTTACGTTTTGTCAGTTTAGTGGTTAATTCATATGAGTTCAGTCAAACAAAAATGTATGATTTTTAAAAAGGCGTTTATTTATTTATTTATTTCCCTCTCTCTGGAAAGAAGCACAGAGAAGGAATCTTGTTTTCTTTCTTTCTTTCTGCCAATCTCCGTTCAGCCAATCTCTAAGTCTAGCAGGTGCCCTTTTAGCTTAGCAACAATTATTTTATTATATTAGATCGTTATTATCTCGCTCAATCATGACCAAAGTATAACTAGTGCTAGTTCTGTGTCTATGCTCACCGTCCATACCCTCAGTCACTATTCCCTATGTTAGTACACTTGAAGGACTGAACATCCGATCACTCAGAACACAGGAAAGGATGGCATTTTGTTTGTGTTTTGCTGGTTGATAAATCATTCAGATGGATTCAAATTTCAATTTCTTTGGTCAGACCCTGTGATGGTTATTTTAGCGAGCTGACTATTAGTAATGAAAAAGTATTTTGATTTCTGTCATCTATTGTTCATTTTGTAATATATTTTCAGCACCTATTTTTATTTTCATTGCTGTTATTTTATGTCTAATTCTGTAGATTCATGTTAAACACTACTTTGAGACGTTGTCCACAGCTAAAGAATGTTGAATAAACATTTGGTGGAGAAAAATGATTTTTGTGCTAATATGAGCAGTTAAAACAGACAGGTCAATTTTGACCAGGAACACTAAAGTAAGGGGTGGGATGTGAACACGTCAGGAGGGTTAAACAAGAGAAAAAAAATGTGAAAATGTTAATGCCTGTCTGAGAAAAGTGTATAAAGAGTGTAGTGATGGGTTTTACAGCCTTAAAACATCTGTAATAATTAAAATAAAAAATAAAGCTGACTACTTTGAGGATTTCGCTTATTGCGAGCTATTTTTAGAACATAACTCCCACGAATAACGAAGGACTACTGTACAAAAAACTGTTGATTTAGACACTAAAACATTAGATTTAAGTTTTCACTTCCATATATAATAATAATTTTTCTGCAGAGAATTTTTTTTAAATGATACAAAATTGTTTGCTTTGAGCATTATACTGACACCTATTGGTATGGATGCATCACTGTGCAAAAAAAAAATCCCCATTGCACTTTTGCAATGTATTTAACAATGCTTGTTGTTATTTACTTTAGAAATTATATTGTTTTATAAAAGAGGAACTTGCATTTGTCTGAACATAGAATCTACAGATGGGGATCCAACCTACTTTTTCCCACTATGATGACTTGTCTTGCTGACCAATAAAATAGTAGATTTTATTTACATAATATTAAACAAACATAGTTGGTGTGCATAGCATTACACCACACATTAATTCAACAAGCTTTTACCACTGTTAAAACAAGAACGTTTCAAACAAAAGGGGCATTGTTGAGATAAAGTGTTTATGCATTTTAATTTGGTCAAACATGATATTTTCAGCCACTATGCTGACAGTTATGTACAATGTGAATACTTTATGTCAAAAGCACTCCTCTTTTTATTCAGTCTCTTTAATAATTATTTTAGTAAAAACACCAAAGTCATTCAAATAAGTACGCATTGTTCCCCGCTAACCACATTAATTCTCACAAAAACCAGTTCTGTGCTATTTTAACAAACGGCATATTCAGACAAGCAAACATACCAGTTTTGAAAGAAAAACATGAACATGAAGTGAAAACTGACACTCTTTTACACTCACACACAGTGTACCTGCAGAGAGATCATGTCGGGACGGTACTGGCGGCGAATACCCAAGTCGTACATGAGGAACTTGAGGGTGTCGAAAGCCTGTTCCTCACTCATGTGCAACAGCAGCAAACCGGCCACAAAGCTGATCCCCTGGCAGTAGCCCACCTCAGTGTCCAGCAGAGAGTAAGCCTTCAGTAGGTTGTACAGAGACAGCTGTCCGGCTCCCAGCTGAGTGCTAAAATACTGGTGCGTTGGAAACGTCCGGCCTGGAAATCATGGGAACATGTCTTCAGTAATACGCTGGGTCAAAAATCTATGTGCATTTTAGGGATGGGGGATTTATCTTATTGTTTGTGACTCTCCCCATTATATACATTTGCCTCCTGGTGATAATAACAAAAAATGATCATATTTTTATGGTTTGGTCAGGGCTGTACGGTGCCACAAAAAACAGTACAACAATAACTACATGTACAACATTAACACTAGTATCCAACTGCAAAAAACAAAGAGATTTACTGACATTTAAATCCACTTCATAACATAAATCTGGTAAGAAATCATACTATTTTATAGTAATCTGAGCGATAATAAACTTTATTTACAGTCAGTTTTATGGCGCACTGCGAGCTATGGCACGTGGCAATGATGTTGTCATGTGCAAATTACCCCATAATTCAAACAAATACAACTGTGCAAAAAAGCTCTTCTTCTCTTACAATAAAATCCTATGTATTAATTAACCCATGTTAATTACTTCTCAATACACACATTCAATTAGATAGTGGCATTTAGTTATCCTTGTTCATCTATTCTCAGCGAAGCTTCCGCTATGAATACGTCTTAAGTCATGCATCAAACATCAAGTCAAAGGTCAGTCAAGAAGTTTTTGAGAATGTGATTTAAAACTGAGAAATAGTTTTAGTTTCAAAAACACATTGATCTGCTTAATAAGACTTGCATTAACCCCCGTAGGCTAGTTTTTCGATGGATTTACATGCTTTTGGAAGCATCAAAAAGGGCCTCTATCCAGCACCATTCATTCGTTTTCCTTCGGCTTAGTCCCTTTATTCATCAGGGGTCGCCACAGTGGAATGAATTGCCAACTTATCCAGCATATGTTTTACGCAGCGGATGCCTTACCAGCTGCAACCCAGTACTGGGAAACATCCATACACTCTCACATTTACACACACTATGGCCAATTTAGTTTATTCAATTCACTTATAGCGCATGTCTTTGGACTGGCCAACACCATTATACCTAATAAAATATAAAACTACTCAGACTGTGTTTGTCTTAAAGAATAATCAGAAATTCATATTCACTGAAAATAGCTTGAGGGTGAGTAAATAATGGGGTAATTTTCCATTTTAGGTGAACTGTTGAGCGGATAGCTGGAAGTTATTTGTAGTGCATACTGTATGTGGAGTTGATGCGCCCTCTCGATTCCAGTATGAATTAAACAGATATTATTATAATATATAAACGGATATTATATTATATTAACAACTGCAAAGATGTTAAAGTATATGGTTTACGGTTATTTATTAGCTAAAGGTACTATTTTTTCGATGAGATTTTTACATATATATTGCAGGAATGACATTTATCAGTTTTCGTAATCTCCTATCAACAAATGTTGCGTAGCTACAGACCGAGGTCCACCAGGATGGCGTGCTGCTGTGCTGTGAGCTGTTTTAGGAGATCCTGATAAGATGTTTCAGGTGGCTGCTGACGGTGTGGAAGACGCTGACGCAGGCGATGCTGCTGGGAAAGCAGGAGCCAAATCTCACCTCGCCGACTTTTAGGTACACCTATAAAGCACACATACACAAAAAAAATAAATAAATTGCATGTGATGTATTTTCAAAGGCAATCAAACATTTATCCAGTAATGATGCATTAAATTTAGCAAAAGTGACAGCAAAGAGTTTATACCTTAAATCTAAGCTGTTTTTTTATTTTCTATTCAATGTATCTTGAAAAAATCAGAATTTTAATCAAATCAGCATATCAAAATAATATCTGAAGGATCATGTGACACTGAAGCCTGAAATAATAGTTGCTGGATATTCAGCTTAAACAAGAACAAATTATATTCTACAACGGAAAACAATGATTTTAAATTGTAACAATATATTTCAAAATATTTTTGTTTTACAAAATCAAATAAATGCTGCCTCTGGAACCATAATAACTTTCCAAAACAGGGAGAAAAAAATGTAAAAATGTGAAAGTTAGTGTACGTATAGTTAGAGAACAATGCTGACATAATTGTAAATAATGAAACATTTCATCAGGGTAATGATGTTAAATGGATAAAAATTTTTACCCTGGCAGACGGCACTGTGTATCTCCTCTTTGTCCCACTGTACTTTAGTGCGGCATGGGCTGCTCAACTTCCTGTCCCACAGCGCCTGCACCTCTTTGGAGCACGAACACACTTCCTGATAATCCAGCTTCATTTTACGAATGTGCAGTTCATCACAGCTGGCTGCAGGGTGAGAGAAAAAAGGTTTAGGATTTCTTTAATCAAACAAATATTTTTTAAAAGGACGCAAATATATTTTTGATTCAAAACAACAGAACAGAAATAGAGTGAAAAAAATTATCTACTATAAAGGTGCCAAAAGCACCCAAAGATCTACCAAAGCACCCAATTAAAACCAACTTTGTTACTTGAGGTACATATTACTTGTAAATAACACACACAAACATATACAGTTGAAGGCAAAACGATTAGCCCTCCTGTGAAATTTCAATTCTTTCTCTCTCAATTCGATTCCCCAATTTAGCCAATTTACAAAATGATGAACATTATCTTCAGTAGCAAGTGTCTTTACGGCAATGCGTTTACAACAGAAAGCTTCACAGGCAAATGTGCAACACATAAACCATAGCATACTGCAGTCGAAAGAATATTATGGGTTATATCTTTTACAGTCTATGGTTATAACAGCATGCACCCTAACTCCATAGCAACTTTAGACAAGTTTCAGAGAGAGTACGAAGACACAGCATGGCCTTTAATTCACAGTGACCCCAACAAAGCATTAAAAACCATTGGTACTCTGGTTAAAAGCAGACGAACAACAGAAAGGCTCTCTGTCTGACTTTAGATTGATGTAACACTGCTGGAGAAAATAATATCTTAAAAGGCAACTGCAGCATGCTGGCTTTGTAGACTACAGTGCAGCCAAAAAATGATACCATGCCAACAACTACATGAAACGCAGCCTATTCAGCAGAGACGTCAATTATGAGGCTGGATTTCCTTACCTTCTAATGTTTATTCAGTTCGGCCCATCCAAGAGCACACAAAAACAGACAGAAAACATTGAGATGAAGAGAGTAAAAGGAAAGCACTGAAGTCTCAACAGTGATAGATTTTGGCCAATAGAGGGCGATATTTCACAAGTTTAGCTCTTCTAAACAAAAGTGAAATAACGCAACCTTTCTTAAAGGGGAAATTCACCCAAAAATGAAAATTCTTTCAAGATGTATTCTTTTACGCCAAACGTTTAAGTTTCATTTGTCTGTTGATCACAAAAGAATATAGCCTATGTGGAAGAATTTTGCAAAATGGCAGCAATCAACTTCCATAGTGGCTAATTTTGGGTTTTCTATTGTGTATGTCAATGGCTTTCAAAATAAAAAGATTTTAAATAACAAATTTAAAAACAAGAAACGGTTTTGTAAACACTTGAAGGGTGGGGGTTTATTTTGGGTGAACTATTCTTTTAATGCGCTAAAAGAGACTCATCTTAGGGCACCACATGCAGCCCAAAGGTCACAGAACTGAAAGCACACTCTTGAAGAGCGTGAGAGTCATCCAGACATTCCCATCTATAATTAACTTTGCCCCAGAATGCAAAATAGAGGCAGTGGCACTTGCCCCTCTAAAAATAAAACCAGGGCAAAAACAACAGTCAAATTGGGGTGACGGAGGAGACACTCCCTCTCTCCTGTGACTCCACAAACGCTGGATGCAGAGATTCCATTAAGGGGCAGGGCCTGCTGGGTTATGGGCGTGTTTGTTTTAGTGCTTTCAAATATCAACATTGTCAAATTTAGCTTGGTGCACCTTCATTTTTACTGAAGTTTACTTCATTTTAAGCTACTCAAGCTAATTTATTGTTAAATTATTTTATATGTGTATTTTGTTTCTAAATTGTATCTTAATTATTTCAATTTTGTTATTTTTTTAGCTACTTTTTTAATATTCAGGGTTCAATGCCAAGGATTTTTTTCTTCAGATTTTTACTTGCCCTGCCAAAATTTTCACTAGCCCCACCAAAATAATAATAGCTATTTCTTAGCCAGATATTTTAAATAACGTGTCAAAACACAAACATAATTGTATGAGATATATATATATATATATATATATATATATATATATATATATATATATATATATATATATATATATATACAAAAATGTGCACTGTATTTTTCACATCCAAAGACATTTTTGTAAAAAAAATCTATCTATTAAATTAATCTATTTTAAAAAAAAAATTTTGGCTAGAATTATGCATTATAGGCTTAAATTATGAAGTGAGACTGCAGTCTGATTATGTAACAGATAAATGTTGTTTTTTTCTTTCGAAATGACGTGTCAGTGCAGAAATGAACCAAACAATAGGCCTAATACAAAATATTATAAGATTAGATTATGAAAAAATGATCAGATGGTAATTTCTGTCAATTTTCCTAACTGATAAACAGTATTCAGTAATATTTCAGAATGCTTTTACTTTCATATTCGACATGAAATGCACATACATCGGTAGGAATGATGTCATCCCGCCCTACTCATTCTCTCATCATATATTCGTATATATGGCTATTACACAACCATAATATACTGTGATATAGCCTGGTTCGTTAGATCATTTTGCTTTCTAACTGCAATCGATCCGCTCCAGAGTTCGTTTCAATCGAGCCGAGGCAACCTCATTCAGGCGATCTCGGACCAAATTGATTTGGTGTGGAGACAGGTTATGAAACAAATGTCTGAAAGCACCCCAAGACTGTATTTCTGCGCAATTGACAAACAGTCACAGCCAAATTAAACTTTAGTGACCCGATCATGCCAGTAACAATCCTGTCTACTGTACCGAGCTTCTCGCATGCTGGCCCCAGGCCATCGGTCAGTCCTTATTGTCAAGCCCTGATATTACTATAGCTATTACTATAGGTATATTTAGACTAATCAAGAAAATGCATTTCTATAGTTCAAGTTAATAACATAAATACTGATATTAATATTATTTTTGTTTATTCTAGAATTACTAAAAACAGTGAAAGTTTTGTCTTTAATAAAATAAACACTACATTCCATGTCCTCTGAAGTCATATATATCAGGGGTCGCCCGAGTGGAATGAACCATCTATAGGAATCAGAATAGCACACAAGTTTGTTTTCATTTGTTTTGTGTGTGTGTGTGTGTGTGTGTGTGTGTGTGTGTGTGTGTGTGTGTGTGTGTGTGTGCGCACAATTTGTTAGCCCCTGATAACTGTTCCATTCCCTATTTGCAAAAAAAAAAATAGCTACATAAACATTATTTTTCCTTTTGTGTTCCATGGAAGGAAAACTCATCAAAATTTTAAAAGGCACGAGGTTTAAAAAAATGATGACAGAATTATTTTTTTGTTTAACAAACAGTGACTAAGTGAAGTGGGCCTGCACAAGTTTGAATAAATCTAAACAAGAGAAATGTGGGAGGACAAATAAATGTAAATAAATGAAAAAAGCGAAACACTGACCTTCCAGGCGCTGATTCTCCTTCTCCATTCTGATGAGCAGAATTTGTTGGTGGATGGCTTTCTTCCACAAGGCCCTGTAGTCAGCTGGGCTCCGCTTCTGTCCAGCTGAAGTCTGCTCTGGGGACTGAGGGCCTGTCTGACCCCCCTGATTCTGGGTCAGTGCCCGAGGAGAAAGTGGCAGCAGCTCCCGGCCGTCCATGGGGTCTGGAAAACAGCTGATGCTCAACAGAATGTCTTGGATTCACACTTTTAGTTGCAAGGAAATAATTTACAATAAAAAAAATATATATATTTTTTTTGAATTTCTAATAATATATATAACAAATAAATAATAATTTTCATAAGTACTTTAGATTTTTCTGACAAAAATGTACTATGATGGGACTAAAACCATACCTAAAACCATAAGGCAACAAGAATAAATGACCATACTTATAACATTAAGATAATACACAAAGGATTTTGCTACTTTTGCAAACAATCATTTATTTGTTCATTATCATATCATTCATAAACTATGTTCATTTGTGTTGGGACAAAATATGTTTGCGTGGGTTTCCTCTGGGTGCTCCTGTTTCCCCCACAGTCCAAAGACATGCAGTACAGGTGAATTGAATAAAACTAAATTAGCTGTAGTGTATGAGTGTGAGAGTGTATGGATGAAGCTGGAAGGGTAGTTTATTCAACTGTGGTGACCCCTGATGAATAAAGGGACTAAGCTGAAGGAAAATGAATAAATGATAATCATATTTGCAATTTGATCAATTTCTAAAAATCCTACAACAATTTTTTTTTGTGTAATATTATAATCATTGTTATTATATACAACTGTATATACATGCTTATCATTGTCGTCAGTGTTATTTATATCATGTGTATACATTTATCAAACATCTATAGTGCTTTGGGGTGTTATTTTTTCTTCTCAAATAACAGTTAAACAGAGATTTACCTACAGTTAGCAGAACAATGATTTATCCTGTTAATGTTGACTATAAATAGACAACTGGTAGGACCGGGTGTAATGTTGCACCTGTCTGCATGTTTACCCACCCACGTTTTGCACCGAAGCGGAGGGTTTGTTCATGGGTGACGCCACCCTCAGGAAAATCTTCTGCCGCCAAGAAACTCTGCGCGGAGGAGGCACCAGGGTCAAAGAGTCAGTGCTGCAACCTGACAGAGACCTCTTTCTGCCCTCGCCATTACCACTACACACACACATACACACACACAAACACACACAGAGAGAAAACAGGACACATGGCAACAATGAGCAACTATTACAGTCTGTGTCATCTCAATACTGGTTGTCAAACCAGTTATAACAAAGTGAATCTGTATTTATTTATTATAGAAAACTCATTCAGCAATGCATTTAGGCAAAAGCTCATGAGCAAAAAGAAGCAGAGAGAGTCATAACAGATGTTAATCACTTCATGCATAAGCTACATAAAAGAGTTCCTGTTTTTAGAAACATTGTTAGGAAGTGGAAATAATGAAGAACTGAATGATGCCTGCACAGAGAACTTTGCAAAGAAATCAATATTTAGATCTTGTAAAATCAATACAACATGATTATCTTTTCATCTCTTGTTTAATTAATTAATTAATTAATTAATTAATTAATTATGTTTTTATTTTTTTGTGGCCAATTCTTAAAATACAACTTATAGTTACAGTAAAAAATCTGATGCAATCTCCTTTGTATACAGTAACATTCTCTGTAACACTTTATTTTAAGGTTTCCTTCTTACACTTGTTCGGTGTACTTACTATATGGTTAGTTTTAGTTGCTCGTAAAACTATGTATAATTAATTGTAATTATTAATGTAGTAAGCATTTATAGTAATTATGTGTAATTGATGTCATTCATTAGTTAATTTAATTGTTGCACCTTAACAAAGCCACCTTAAAAAAAGTGTGACCCAGATTAGTTACATTTATTGGGTTATCAAATATTTTAATGCTGTTACATGTAACTAGTACTCAGTAATTTGGTTTATATTATACTTCACCAGTTAATGATGTCTAAGTTTAAATTAATCTGCATGTAAACAAGTTACACAATATTTACAACTCAACAATGATTTAAAATATAAATAAAATAAAACACAATTGTGGTTCATTTATCCCGGCAAGAACAGAAAAAACATAATTTTGTGCCGTCATTACACAAATAATTATATAATTAACCATACAGCTATGGGAAAACAATGCATTTGAAAATTCAGTTTCTCTGGATTTTCATTTTATCATTACGTGTGAGTAAAATGCGAGCTTTGTTTTGTCCTGCAACTTCTAATGACATTGCTTATGAATTTTAAATAAAAATTTAATTTCAAACACAAAAATCACAGATGGTCAAAATAAGTTTTCAGATATGTTTATATTACAGGGTTCCTACTCTTACATGAAGACTAAATTCAAGGATTTTTAAAATCACTATTAATTTTACACCAAGCACCTTAATTAACACCCCCAGCATATATAGCACCATAAAATCAATCATTTCGCTTACACTTAGCTCATTCATTCATTCATTTTCTTTTCGACTTTGTCCCTTTATTAATTAGGAGTCGCCACAGCGTAAAAAAACCACCAACTTTCATTCATTCATTTTCTTTTCAGCTTAGTCCCTTTATTAATGAGGAATCACCACAGCGGAATGAACCACCAACTTATCCAGCATATGTTTTACGCAGTGGATGCCCTTCCAGCTGCAACCCATCACTTGGAAACATCCACACTCATATACTACAGACAATTTAGCTTACCTGACTCATCTATACCACATATCTTTAGACTGTGGGGGAAACTGGAGCACCCAGAGGAAACCCACGCGAACACGAAGAGAACATTTCACACAGAAATGCCAACTGACCCAGCCGAGGCTCGAACCAGTGACCTTTTTGCTTGTTGCAATTGTTGAAATAACACCATAAACTTTAAATTCAAGCACTTTCAAGGAGCTATGTTTGCTTTTAAGTAATTTCCAGGCCTTGAATTCATATGTCTGAAATTCAAGTATTTTCAAGAAGTGTGGGAACCCTGATATTAATTGTAAGAAAACACAACACCTATGTTTTAACATCAAAAGAGTTAAGATGTCCACATTTGGTGGAATAACCCAGATTTTCAACATCAACAACAAATGCTGACTTTTATTATTTGGACTAATTGTCTTTTTTCTACTTTAAAATCTACAGAAAGAACAACGTGTACTTAAAATGTAATCAAAATCCTTATTAATCACCTCGCTAGTCTCTCTTTGTTTTCCTCCTACCTGCTTAGTTACCACAACAATACACAGGCAACAGCAAGGACACTTCAGACGGCATTAATGAAAGCGCTTTGAATGTTATGCATTAAACGTCGGCTAGAGAAACGGACCAATCCTGATCGCCGCTCAACAGACAGATGTGAAACACAATCAATTAGAAGAGACAGCTGGTGACATTCAGCACACACAGCGAGAGAGAGGGGGAAAAAACCTCTCTTCAAGAAAACAGAGCCGGGCCAAGGATGTGACATTTTAAATGTTATCTCCTCCTCTCAGAGAATTCAAAGCACTGGATCATTACAGGCCTCTATGTCAAACAAATGAAGGGCAAATACACAGAGGAACAACCATTTGTCAGTGATATCAATGTGTCTGTTGTTAAGATGAAGAAGAGCTTGATTTTAAAGCCACTAGAAGTATCAAACAGTATTGTCTTGTTAAGAGACTCTTAGGAGAGAGCGGAGTGTAATATTTTACACATGGTTTCACTGAATGTTCTCTATTCTAATCCACTCACCCTTGACAGCCCATGCTATAAATTATGCTCACTAAAGTGGATGACAGGAGCATTTGTTAAAGGGATCATTTACTCACATGTTGTTTCAAAACTGTATGACTTTTTTTCTGTCAAACATAAAAGACAAAGTTTTTTATTATTATTTCACGCAAAGTCAATGATGAACATAACTGTTTGCATTCTTTTGCCAATTGAATTGGTCAGTTATTCCTCAAATAATTTCTTATTTTCTGTACAAACCTATGAAGCTTTTGTAACAAATACACAAAACAACAATCATTGATTTTCACTTTTCAAACAAGAGCTTTCTTTGACAATCAAAGTATTATAATTGTATCTGATATATTTAGCTGGTATATTTTTTGGTATCCGCTTATTAGGTGTAACGTCACACGAAGTAGCTTCCGGGTCCAAGCGCCATATCAAACTGTACAGGGAGACTCACCAAATGGTAATAACAAACATTTACAAAGTGATATAATACTTTCAAAAATCACAATCGCAATATATCTATCCATACCTAATATCTGATAGCCAGAAAGGTGATACATTTTTTACAAACTGTTAAAATATTGGTGTCTGAGATGCAGCAAGTCCAGAGACTGTTGTGTACACCATGATTCTATTTAAAATTCACCTTATTATGTCATATGACTAAAAAGGGGTCATAAACGAATATTTTCTCAATTCAAATGAGTAGCAGCTTGGACCTAGAAACAGTATTTCATACGTCACCGATACGTCACGACTTAACAAGCAGATAATATAGCTGGTATATTTTTTGAAAATAGATGTTACAAATTATAGTTTGTATTAGAGAGTTGTATTGAATAATTGTACAACTCCCCTGGAGTTAAACCGTTGAGTTTTACCATTTTATAATCCATTTAGGTGATCCCCTGGTCTGGTGAGAGCTTTTAGCTTAGCTTAGCATATATCATTGAATCAGATTGGACCACTAGCATCTCAATCAAAAATGGCCAAAAAGTTTTGCTATTGAAGGCTTGACTCCTTTGTAGTTAGGCTGTGTACTGACCAACTGAAAATAAAAAGACGCTATTTTCAAGGCTGATATGGATAGAAACTATACTTTCATTGCAGCATAATAATCAAGGAACTTTGCTGCAGTAGAAGCATTGATATTACACAGCAAAGCACTTGCATCATCTGTTTGAATCTGTGTACATATACATTTACACACACAAACACACACACACACACACACACACACACACACACACACACACACACACACACACACACACACACACACACGCATAAAGTATATAGTGCTACTATGAGCTAAAATACAGTAACTTACAGTGTAAATCCACAGATAAGTGTGCTTTGATCTCAACTGTGATTCCCTGAATGACTATAGAATTGATTAGCGACAGGTTTGATTCTGATATCAAACATTCAAACACAACAAAAATGCTGCAGCTTCATTTCAAGGTCTCTTTAAGCTCAATGATGCTGAAGACACCAGTCTGAGCTGGTTAAAGATTCTGACCTGGCCAAGCTGGACTCTATACTAAACAAACTGTTTAGTACAACTGTTTACACCACAACCCCACAAAAACACAGCAAAATCTGATGTACATGTATCAATTTCAAACTATTTAAGTATTCATTTAAAAACGTTTAAATTTAAGATCACTTCAATTGTCCAAACAAGCCTGTCAACACCTGCCTTTGAAATATCCATACACACCTGTACACTACGGCCAATTTAGCTTATTCAATTCATCTATACCGCATGTCTTTGGACAGTGGGGGAGCACCCGGAGTAAATCCACACAAACATGGGCAGAACATGCAAACTCCACACAGAAATGCCAACTGACCCAGCTGGGACTAGAACTAGCAACCTTCTTGCTGTGAGATGACAGTGCTAACCACTGAGCAACAGTGTCGCCTTATCCAAAGTTAAAAATAATAAATTATACTCAGTATTCAAGCACAATAGACTACAAACAGTATTAGTAAAGAGTTTGGAGACAGTTGATGGATCTGATATACAGTAGGTGATAAACGCTTGTTTACCAATAGTTAGTAAAGACGCCAACATGCAACTGTAGTTTAGCACCCCTCTTGTCCAGTGAGCAATATCGAAATCCATCAACGCTGACATGAAGAGCGATAGAGAGTAGGTGAGTACAGAAGTGGTTCTTCTCAAGTGGTGTCACAGTGACTGAAGCCTTGGGTTAAAAAAACAGATAGGCGCAGGGAAGAAGGCCAGCGACATCAGCTCCAACCGTGGGACCCTGAACAGACCGATGCTCTTCTCACCTCTTTAGACTCCCGCTGTCTGACAGGGAGGCCAGCGAGCCGAGGGAACCCTGGTAAAAGCTTTTCAGGAAAGTAGGAGTGTGGAAGGAGGATGAGAGGCCGAAGTAGGACTCGCTCTCAGAGACACTGCGCACTCTTGAGAAACCAACGGTGCTGAGGGAGCCAAACATAAAAGGCCCACAACAAATACATGTTACTTACACAGGCCTAAACACTGCCATTGAGGAACAAGATAGGACACAGGAGCGTTTCTGAGGAGACCAGCATAATAATTTGAGCCTTTATCAGGATTTCCGTACAAGATTCTTTTACTGTTTCTATTTGAAAACACATTTTCAAAACACAAAATATATGAGCTTTCAAAAGCTTCATATGAATAAATCTACACCAAATCTATCAGACTTAGATAATATATTAGCATGTGACAAATGTATATCAATAAAGCCGGATATTTTAGTGATAATTGGATTTTTTACTTTTTTTTTTATTTGTTGGATGCTCATTTCCAAGTATAAAGCAACTAAAATCTACAATTTAAATTTTATGTAAAAAATAAAATGTTAAATTTATAAATAAATTGCATGTGTGCATAAATATCAGCCAGCAATTTAAAATTGATCTATATTATCTACATTTAAAGTGCCTTTTAAAACCACACATATACATTATTGATTTAAGGGTTTTTCAAAATTATTCAACGTTTAAATACAAGTTAAAGAAATGGCTGAAAGCAAATCAAGTTTGTAAATGTGTAGTTCTTTTCTCTAGCTTTTTATGAAATTCTTATTATACGTTTTATCCTTTTGATGTATGCAATTTTACTGTTATTGTATGTGTAATAATGTGTTTTTTGATTTTAGATTGCCTTTTTAAAATCTGGCAGATGAAAATTCACCCTTGTGGCTAACTCTGGTTTATTTACAGTTTTACTGTTGATTAATGAGCAATGTCCCTGTTAAATAACATAACTTTCAAAATTTCACATTTTTTTGTTCCAAAAATAAAAGACCATAAACTGACAGACCTAGGTTTACAGTTTGTGTTAATACAGTATTTTGACTATTTAAAAAGACATCAAAGCAAAATTAATGCCTAATTCAAAATATATTTAAGTAAAAGAAAATGAAAGAAATAAGCAATATGGAAGAATTGACATTTATTTTGAGACTTATTTCTTAAAACATTATTTCTAAAACATTGAAAGAAATATATTGATTACTACAATATGGACCCTTTCCACAAGCCTGTTGTGATGCGTTTAATTGTCATCAGCATCTTAAATCCTTCAAAGTTTTTAATATTTAGATTTTTTTTAACGTATAAACATTTATATGTATTTATGTATGTAGTATATCATCTTTGCTTCAAATTACAAACAGCTTGTGGAAGACATTTCTATTGCAGTGTTTATGGGACAGGACAGTAAATTTGACAGTATTCTCTCCTCTGGCTGCCGTCATCAGTCTCACACTATTTTTTTCCATTTTCTGAAAGTCTTTATAACATCATTGTGGAGTTTTTCATTTACTATTTGATAAGATTGTAAATAATAAGATTGTAAAAAAAATATTTGTTGTATTCTCCCATTCACTGCGCTCTAAGTTTACCCAACTATGATGACTTCCGCTACTGAAAAACCTGGATATGTGAAAAGGGTCTATTAACAACTGTTGAATGCACTGAATCTGAAACAATGTAAACAGCCCAATTTTTTTTGTTTTGTTTTTTTGTTTATTATTTCATGTTGAATACTGTAAAATTTTTGATTTTTAATGTAAAATGTTCTGTTGAAAAATTTAAAACAGTAAAAAGACAACCCCATCAATAAAATGATTCATTAAATCACAAAATTTTTAAACAATTAAAATCACACAAGCATCACATCCTTTAGTTTTAGTCATTTTCAAAATGATTTGAATTAGTTCTAAATCAGACTCTACTGCATGCCACATGAAGTCATAGCAGTCATGCTAAAATCAGCTATATGCATAAAAGCATAATGATGATTACGACAAACAAATCTACTTTTCAGTAGATTTGCTGTGACCCTCCTCACATGACACCAGAAAAAACAGATGGAAAGATATATGACTATCACATGAGCGCAAACAGGAAGTGATGCGTTACCTGCTCTGCAGCAGCTCTGGGGCCAAAGACTGTTGGCGGCGCAGTGGAGCCTTACTGGCTTGAGAGGAGACGTCAGTGAAGGAGATCTTTTTCTTGATGGGTGGGTGGCTGAAGGTGTGCGCCCGCCGCCGAAACTGCGGGGCATCTGGGTCTTCTTCAAGGTAACTGGGTGGAGTCCCGGGTGGAGAGTCACCAGGGGAGTCGCCCTGCTGGGTGAACCGAAAATAAACACATCATGAAGACAAAACACATGCTTCCCAAGGTCTCCTTAAACTCAGCTTACCAAAGCTTAAATTCAACAAGGAACCATCACAGACAGAAACAAACAATCAACCGAGATATGCACGGACAACCTTCATGTTTCAGACAAGAAAAAACATGCTTGATGCCATTCTCAACCATAAGGTAAATAAACAGTTTTACTGATTAAAAAATAGCACATAAGATATGACATTTGCATATTCCATATATTAAAAATATAGTTTGTAACTGATGCTAAATCAAATATATTTTTAAAATCTAAATACCTAGATATTTTATATTATAAAATCTGATATAATTCAAAATGTATTTTAGGGTCAATACACAGAAAAGAAGAAGACAATACATCACCAACTTTACAATACAGATGGACAGAGATATAAAGTATCCATTACTTAAAAGTAAAACACTAAAATTCTATTAATAAATATTGCATTCTAAAATAATTTATAGTAGGTATTTATAGTGTGTGTGTATAAAGGTTTTTTTTATACATTGCTACAGTAATATTTTTTCCTGGAAATATATTTTAAAAATAAATACAATTTCCAAAACAGTACAAAAAAATGATCAAAAATATACTTGTAGAAAATATATTTGTATAAATTTAAAAAAATACCTTGGGAATTAGATTTTTGTACAAATTCGTATACTATGAAATATATTTAAAGATAGATTTGAAAATACATTTTCTACCGTATGGGTAACTCATCCAGCGTTCTCCCTCTCCCTGCAGCCTGACTCTCTCTTTGCTTCCCCAAGCAGAAGTAGCAGTGTTGGCTGTAGCGTGACAGAACACACGCTTCGCCATCTATTGTATGTTAATAGTGTGTGTGTCACAGCAGAGACACACACGTGAGCCGCTGGAGGTTGACCACAGCACAATGGAGTGATGGAGTGATGGCTATATAGGAAGGGTCTTTCCTCCTGACTCTGTTTCCTGTCCCAACAGTGGTTCCTGAAGCCTTGCTCAGTCAACAGGAAAGCCAGGAAACCAGCAACGGCTGCTCAATGCTCTCACAAAGCTGCTTCACAAAGACTGTCCACTTCCTTCAGCTGCCTACTGCTAAATTTGGGGAAAACGGATCATGCAAACAACATAACGCCCCTTTTTGACTGGTAATATAAAGGGAACAGGAGTCAAGAATTTGGGACTAAATAGTTAAACATAATTGTCAAAATGGCTGAAAAAGTTATTGTTTTTGCTAATTGATTTTAGAGTTGAATAAATGCTAATATTTTTCAACTGGGGTTACACAAAGACTTTCCAAGCTTTTTTCTGATTGCTGATTAAGAAGATCTATAGCCCTTTCTATACTTGTAGATTGTTTGCTTTGTTACAAAACCACTATCAACAGTTACGATGTTGCAATTTCTTCTTGGCTCGGTTCACAATTTCTGTCACATGCAAGTAAACTCTCATCTCATTAGTCACTAGTAGTCAAGCGCACTTTGTTAATGTTCTGCTCATATTTTCCATATTTGTGACCCTGGGTCCACAAAAACAGTCATAAGTGTCATATTTTTAAAATGTAGATTTATAAATCATGTGAAAGCTGAATAAATAAGCTTTGTACTTTGTCTGGATAAGACCATTTATTACTGGAATACAAATATTTTGAATATCTGGAGACTGAGGGGCAAAAACAAATAAATAAATAAATAAATACCGACAAAATAACCATTAAAGTTGTCTACATTTAGTGTTTCTTGATATAATATTATAATAATATATAGAATATTACTCATCAAAAAATGGGTTTTGATATATTTACAGTAGGAAAATTGACCAAACATGAAACATTATCTTTAATTAATATTCTAATGATTTTTGGCATGATAGAAAAATCTATAATATTGAAGCATACACAGAGCATTTTGGGCTAATGGCAAAAATATACCATGCAACAAAACACTGTTTTTGTTTTGATTTTGCCCAAGAATAACGGTGTTTTTGACAGCTGTTCTGAAATATGCACTTTCTGACTACATTTCTGTGCATTTTACTTAGTCTTTGCTCAAGGTTAACCTACCATTCATTTTGAAAGGCATGCTGCATTTGTTAATAAATGCCGTGTTATTCAGCTGGGGTTGCATAATGAAATTTTCATGATTTTTCCACTAGTTTCTGATTTCTCAATTAGGATTTAAAAGGGTATTTTATCACCTGCTTTGATCCAAAACAGTTACAAAGTTTATCTCGGGTTCATTTTCACACAATATTTGTCACATGTAAGTAAACTCATCCCTACAGCCATATTTTGTCTTTCTTTGCAGCTGTTATTGTATTCTTTTATCATTTTGAGCAAATATCAAGGCTGTGTTTTTGATAGTTGTTCTTGTCCATGTTCTTTAGACAAAATTTATTATTTTTTTCCAACAAAATTAAGCCTTTCATGTCAGGATTGGTCCAGATTAATCCACAGTAAATTCTAAAAAAGCATTAAAAAAAAAAAAAAAAAAGATCTTAAACCAATAGTTTAGGTGTAGATCCGGCATTATTGTTATGTTCATACATTTATAATGTCCTTAATATTTTTTGTTTCTTGATCTACACTGTAAAAAAAAATCCATAAATGATTATATTATTAATATTGTTTGTATTTTGAGATTCATTTTTTCATTGCCCTTGTTTATTTATGCTTTGGACTCTGAATTTTCTTCCAACAACTTTTAACCTTGAAAGTTTAAAAATGTGAGCTTTATTGACATTTTAAACTAGTTTAAAGTGACATATTGTCTGGGTTGGTGTTATATATATTTTGGTACAAAAACCTATAAACATCCAGTACATTTCCTGTTATTTTACAGATTTATTGTTCTATATATTATTTCTTACTAATTATTTCAAACTACTAAAATGTCAATAAAAGTCCCTTTGATAAACTGTAGAGTTGATTTTTGAACATCAAATGTCGACAGAGCAGATATTAAAATCCCCTAATGCAATTCTGTAAAAATTTCAATAAACAGAAAACGCTTAATTAAAAATATTGTTTGAACAGTATTTTTAAGAAAATTATTCTTTTATTCACTGACATTTTGTTGCAAACCTGTCTACCTGACTTTCTACTGCAAAACACAGAAAAATAAGAACTTTAAGAAACAAAATTGTACATACAAAAGAAATGATTAAAAAACGTCTTTTTATGTTCCCCAGAAAAAACATCAGTCATCTGGACAGTATACAAAAGTTGGGTGAACAATAATGAACTTGCAATTAGAATTTTTAGGTGGAAAAGACTTTAAGCCAAGGGATCCCACATAGACCCAGAAATGTGAAATTCTAAAACTAAAAAAAGTATACATAATTTCTTGTTCAAAATTTGTACAAGATTAATAACTTAACTTGTACAACATTTAATAAATAAAATAACATTTGCAAATTTGCACGTTATAATTTCTATGAATGTATTTTTTTTTTTCTTATATTTATTTTAATATTAATTTAAAAAAAATTAAACCCCTAGAACTCCTATGGCTACCCCCTGATTTGAATGAATAAGTTTAATGGTTGTTTTAGATTCACTATCTAATAGCAACTGTACTGGAGATCCTGATTTACAGAGAACTTATTTACAGTACATTTACAGAACATGGAGAACAGCTCCTGGCATGAAGCTGCAGGACAGCAGCATGTTGTTGAGAGCTGAAATACAGCGCTCACATTGACAGCTCCTCTGAGGCCACGTGAGGACCCAGTGTGAAGAAAGATCTGACTGATTTGCTTTCCACAGAGACCCGAGCCTACCATCACACACACCTCACATTTCACACCCCACTGAGACAGAGAGGTGGGCAGGGTCAAAACAACCCACCTGAAACAAGCGAGACCCCCTGTTAGGGCTGACAGCTCCAGTTTCAATAATATTGCTCGTGCTGATTAAAACATAAACATGTAGTTTATCATAACACAGCACTGGTATCATTTACAGCATGTGGCGGTACAGTAACTGATACCACAGAAACACGACTTGTGGCAGCGGCAGGACGGAGACGTGATTCTTAGCAGGGGCAGAACAAGAGCTGAGGTTAAAATGACAGATCCAGGAATTCACGTGCTGTGTGATACTCACGCGGTCAAAACTGCCCATGCTGCCCAGGCGCATTCGCATACGGCTCGCCCCCTGGAAAACAAACAATGAAATTAACTAGGGAAAACAAAAGCAATACACACTTGTTCAATTGTAATAATTTACCAAATAAGCCTTTGATCGTTATCAAACCTGAATAATTTCTGCTTTTCATAAAAAACAAAAGCAGATATTTTGAAGAATGTTCAAGCTGCTCTTTTTTCTCTGCAACAAAAGCCAATTAATAGTTTTTATGTGATGTCACACCATTATAGAACATTTAGGGATCATTTCTCAGTTTACTGACATTCACTTTTACCAGCTTAATAATTTTTAATAACATAATTCAGTAAAATGAAGCAAATCCTTTTTTATATCTGTAACTGTAACATGTTAAATGGCACATTAAACATTTACAAATAAAAAACCCTGCATAGAAAATGCTTAAAGTTGAAAAACAGCATTGTTATCTGAAAGTAACAATCATTTAACAAAACGATTTAAACCTTATTTGAAATCTTAACTATCATTACTAGGCACGCCCCTTACTGCTGATTGGCGTTTTTGGAACTCAGCCTTGCACTGTGGTCAAGAGAGTTTTTCAAAAAATACTGCTTAATATACCTTTTAAAATGGCTTAATACAGACAGTGAATTCATACTATGGGCTCATATGATCGCTTCAGTAGCATGCATCAAGGTGAATTTTGTCTTGTAATGTCAGTGTCATAACTTATTAAACAACACACACACACACACACACACACACACACACGCACACACGCACACACGCGCACACACACGCACACACACACACACACACAAAATTATTCTCTAATGGATTAAAAAAATGGCTTTGCTGTTTTTAACCTTAAACCCAGATATTGCTTTGTGTCTAAATACAGCAGATGGTTGAGTCATTATAATACTGTACACAAACAAAGGTATTATTCAGAGGGCAAGGGTGGGGTAAATGGGTCAATCCCCATTCATAAACCACTCAGACACAAACAGATATTACACACACACACACACACACACACACACACACACACACATACTATAAAAACCACTGATTATATGGTCTTACCCCCACCCCTACCCCAAAACTCAATCTCAAATGAAATCTGTGGCTAAACTTTAAAGCCAAATGATGCCATTAAGCATGTTTTTAAACATTTTTAATTACAAGTATAGAAGGAATGTCTTCATAAACCATCTTAAAATTGTAATACCTAGGTCATATCCATGTCATTACACAAATTTCTGTCCTTGTAAACCACACAAACACATGCACACACACACACACATACCCGTGAGAAGATGTTCTCCAGGGAGCTGGTCAGAGAGCTCCGTGCTTTGTTCTTAAACACATCCAGTTTATTGCGACCCGCGCTGGAGTTATCAGAGGTCACACTGCTGCCAGAAACATTCTGCTCACACACAAAGGTATAAAAAGAGTGAATAAGGGTGAATGAATGAACTGAGTGAATAGACAGTTTTCAGAGAGACCCGTGAAATGTGTGTCGTGAACTTGGTGACATTTTACTCAATAGATTTTGAAATGATGGAAGCAAGACCACCAGGTGTCAAGGATAAATCTGTACTTCTCGAAAACAACACTGCCATAGCAGAGAGGTTAAAACACACTGAGTGCTTTGGAAGCCTTTCTTTTAAACACAAGTAATTCACAGTTTTGAAGTTGAAAGTTTTTTCACTGTAGTATTCAAAGGTTAAGCAGGTGGCGTTATTGTTTGAATGACATGTTATGTACATCGATAACACATTAACATCACGATAGATAACTATTGAGAACAATAATGATAATAATATCTGCACCTATATCTGTTTTTTATTCATTAGTTAGTAAAAATATTCCTAAAGTGGTTATAAACTTGTTCAAATTTGCAGCATATTATAAAATAGTATCTTAACAATTACAATTATAGTAACTGGGCAGCACGGTGGTGCAGTAGTTAACACTGTCACCTCACAGCAAGAAGGTCGCTGGTTCGAGCCTCGGCTGGGTCAGTTGGCAATTCTGTGTGGAGTTTGCATGTTCTCCCCATGTTCGTGTGGGCTTCCTCCAGGTGCTCCAGTTTCCCCAATAGTCCAAAAACATGCGGTATGGGTGAATTGAATAAGCTAAATTTGCTATAATGTATGAGTGTGAGACTGTATGGGTGTTTCCCAGAACTGCGTTGAGGCTGGAAGGGCATCCACTGCGGAAAACATATGCTGGATAAGTTGACGGTGCATTCCGCTGTGGCGACCCCTGATAAATAAGAGGACTAAGCCAAAGGAAAATAAATTAACAATTATAGTAACTGTCATTGGTGTGAACAAGGCTAGGGGGTGTTTACACTTGGCCAGTTTGGTTCAATAAAAAACTGATTGCAATTGCTCTGATTATCCAGTTCATTTAAATATTTGTGTAAGCATAAAAAGGTAGGTTGATCCACTTCCAAATGAATTCTGCTGCGATTTAACTTATATCCTTATATATAAATAACTACACCTGGCTCTAGCTATAAATATATAGCCATAGAAGCTCACAAATGTTGTTAAAGAAATAATAACAGAAAAAAAGAAAAAGCTACACTGATTAATCACCAACAATAAGTTTATGAATGCAAATACATGTTAAAACAGTCGTTAAATTAGATGATATTTCATAAATTAACTGAAGATGTACTGTGGTGACACGGTGACTCAGCAAGAAGTGTGGAGTTTGCGTGCTCTCTCAGTGTTGACGTGGGTTTCCTCCGGGTGCTCTGGTTTCCCCCACAGTCCAAAGACATGCGCAATAGGTAAATTGAATAAACTAAATTGGCTGTAGTGTATGTGTTTGACTGAGTTTGTATGGGTGTTTCACAGTACTGGGTTGCAGCTTGAAGGCCATCCGCTGCTTAAAGCATATGCTGATAGGTTGGGGGTTTATTCGGCTGAGGCGACCTCTGAAATAGAGACTAAGCCGAAGGAAAATGAATAAATGAAGATGTACTGTGTGTTTACACATTGAGCAGGGCAGCTGCATTCATTCAGGAGCTCTGTTCTAATCTATAGCTGTATTCTGATGACTCTAAACAATCTGTCTTATCCAATTAGAGTTGAGGTCACAGTTTCATGACTCCACAAAGCAGTGTGGGTGTGAAAATCAAACGGAGCGTTTATGTTGTTTGTGTAGTTTCACTACCTGAGTAACCTCTCCAATGTGAACATGAGATTTCTGCTTGGTCTCACACAACTGTCGGAGGTGAAGAATCACAAGCTCATTCTCTTCATGATCGGACGCTGGCTTCATTTTCTAATGCAAAAGAAAGAATGAACTAAATATGCAATAAAGCCTTGTGATTATGTGATATTTGATTTTTTTAACTGGAACAACGTTTCTTGTCCGCTTACCTGCACCCGCTCGAATATGTTGACCTGCTCGTTGTCACTCAGTTGGGACAGGTACTTCTGAATGGCTATTTTCGCTCTGGGAGGATACAAGCCTGGCACATTGAGAGAGGAAAACACAGCAATATTGTACTTGAACTAGACCATTGAGTACATTGAGCAAGCTGATGAAAGCTGGTGTCCTGTACCTTCTATTCTCTCACAGAGCTTGTGCAGATCGTGCATTGGACAAGCCTCGCACAGCTTGATTTGGTTCTGGGAACTCTGGAGGGCTGCTGCTGTTGTGAAGGCCTGTTTCAGTGTGAGCATCACTTCATCCACCTGAGAAAAATATAAAACATAAAAAAATATATTATTTTCAGTAGCTACGTTTCAATTCACATATTTTGAGGCGCATTTTGGATATGCGCATTAAAACTGAATGGAAATGGCAAAATTTGCATCAATTGTGAAAATGTACACGAAAAACATAACTAAGTAGAATAAACTTTTTATTCAATAAGAAAAGAAGCGCATAAACTGCGATGGAAACACCTTTCCCGAACAAATTCCAGCGTGTGCATTAAAGTTATGTGATTTTGTTATAAGAGATCATGTGATGATAAAAATGTGTGTGAATGGACAAACCAGCAGACTGAAACATCTGAACTGTTGTTTTGGTCATTCTAAAATGCCTTAACCATTTCAGTATTAGTGTTATTATATTATTAATGACCTCCAGAATTAAGAGCATCTGTGCTTCACGTCAAACGCCACCACACGTTCATTGCGTGTCAGGATTGTCTTCTGAGGCGCAAGTCATTTATTAAATAAAGAAAAGACTCTCGCAGCCTCTCCAACCGCAGCAAATTCTGTTTTTACTGTTGATATTTGGCACCGGATAATCAGGAAGTGTAGATTTTGTTCGCTTTGACTCTTGGATGGAAACGCTGCTTTGTTTGCACATCTTTTATGCGATAATCCAGTTTGCGCATAAATTTAATTCGCATTTTTGGATAAAAACATAGTGTCAACAGCTAGTGTCAGTTTTAGGCTCAACTGAGAGGACCAATGCGATCAGTTAAATGCAGAAAAACATATTTAGACTTTACAAATAAAGATGTGTACCAAATATTTGTGGAAGTTTTTTTTCTTATCTGAAATCTGCTGCAATATACTTTTCAAAGTGACTTATATAATCCAGTTTACAAAAAACACAAATCAGTTTCAGTTTTACTTCACTGTCCCACAGGTGGCATGTTTTCAGTTCACTTTTTAATAAATAAATAATAATAATAATATTAATAATAATACTTGTCTAAACCTGAACCTATTTTGACCACTATATATCATCTGCATATATAACCTATATATTCGTGTGAAATCAAAATGTGGGGTGACAGTTAAAGAGATTGTTCACCCAAAAATTAA
Organism: Danio aesculapii; assembly: GCF_903798145.1. Classification (NCBI taxonomy): domain Eukaryota; kingdom Metazoa; phylum Chordata; class Actinopteri; order Cypriniformes; family Danionidae; genus Danio; species Danio aesculapii. Next base: position 31,689,752 of record NC_079443.1, on the reverse strand, counting down.
AATGCACTCAACATTTACTCACCATTAAGTGGTTCCAAACTTTTATGAACACAAAAGTAGATATTTTGAAGAATGTTGGAAACTGAGTAGCAATTGACATCCGTAGTAGGAAGAAAATACCATAGAAATCAATAGTTATGTTTCAAGCATTCTTTTATATACAGAATATGATGGAAATTTAATTTTTGGGTGAACTATCGCTTTAATAATTGTTCGCAGTGCTTTAGTTTCACAGTGTGAGTTTCACTGTACAGTTTTTTCAAAAGTGGCAACATGGCAAGAATCGATGCAAACCACAAAAACGGGAAAATCCTCCATGTTTGAATATGATCTGTACAATAATGTCTTATCTGTACCTTGTGTACGTAAAAACACAGGGCTAATTCTTTTCATCCTTTGTGTGGCATTCAGTTGGCAAAGAAATCAGCCTAGCGGTGAAGGTAATTTCCACAAGACAGGCAAAGGAGAGTCATTGTTTCCATTGTAGCTTAGGATAAATAATTGATCGGTGTGGGGACAGGTGCTGCAAACCAGTCAGGACTCACCAGAGACTCACTAGCGCACTGGAACACGTAACACACATACTGGGCAGGGCCAGACTCCACCACATCCCGACAAATAAACCCAAAGTGATCTGTCTGTTTAACACCCTGCAGATACAAACAACAACATCCAGAAAGTCGCAACACAACAATACACAGCGGCATAGAAATGTGCTTTAATTTACATAAAACATATGATTTTATATAGTTCCTGCTTCATGTTTGAGTAAAAGTTAATAATTATTTTATTCTATTAAGGTCTGATAACATTTCTTTCAAATTTACAATATTGTCATTTAGAGCTTCTTTTTTATCAAAAATGATTTTGAAATAACCAAAAATAACTAAATTTATATAGTCTTCATTTAATTGACTATTTGACTGTCTTCATTTGCTGCATTTGAAAATCAATGTTAGTCCACCAAATATTGATTTCTTAACTCTTCTGAAGTTAAAACACTGGTATTGTCTAAAAATAAATACAAACATGTCTGTAAATATAGCATCTATTTTATTATTCATGCAAAAATAAGTCTCTTAAAAAATGTAAAAAATAAAAATATCACAAAACATTTTTATTTTAAATGTGGAAAAAATGTCATCAGTAGGTTTATAGAGTTTTTATTATCAAATTCTTGTCAGGTGCTGTAGGTGATTTGCCTAAATGCTAACCGATTAGCATAACATCTTTCAAATACAATCCTTCCCGTCGTCCAAAGCCACGCCTCCTAAAATTTATAGCGCGCAGATTAAAGATGACAGAGACCAACTAGACCCACCCACTGACATTAGTCAGTTAGAAAACTTTATAGTACTTTATAATACTACAATTCTGAAGGATGTATTAAATCTAGCATGTTTTCAGTTGTGTAGTTTGCAAGCAAAACTTGTCATCACTCTCTCACAAGCTTTGTCCTAAAGTGACTACTGTTTGCTTAGTGATTGGCCGGCGGGCTGCAGGAATTACACTTATTACTAAGCCATACTTGCATGCTATTTCAGACTGAATATTAAGAGTAGCATGGTAAACAATACAGAGACCACGTCACAGGTGTCATTGTTCAAAAATGTACTAATAAAACCAATTTCAGCTCAGTAAAACAGGCTAGGCGGAATAGCGCTATTTACCTCTGTTTAGTTGTTAAACTAAATAAATATCTACATTATCGATGCTGTAAAAGGTCCCCTATGAAACTGAAAATTGTCACCAATCTTTCGCCAGAAGATTTCAGTGGCTGAACAACACTTCCGTGCATAAAACCCATTCGTAACAACAAAATCTCCATAAGCTTTGTGTGATTAAATAGTTTTAAAACATAACATTCATTTATTCATTCACGTTCTTTTCGGCTTAGTTCTTTCATTAATCTGGGGTCGCCACAGTGGAATAAACCGCCAATTTATCCAGCATATATTTTATGCAGCGGATGCCCTTCCAGCTGCAACCCATTACTGGGAATACCCATACACTCATTCACTCACATACACTACGGACAATTTAGCGCATGCACTACGGACCTTTAGCGCATGTCTTTGGACTTTTGGGGAAAACCGGAGCACCCAGAGGAAACCCGGGGAGAACATACAAACTCCACATAGAAATGCCAACTGACCCAGCCAAGGCTCGAACCAGCGACCTTCTTGTTGTGTGGCAAGAGCGCTACCCACTGCGCCACCGTGATGCCCCAAACAGAACATTACCCATCTAAAAGAAATACTTCAGCCATGGTGTCATCCTTCCTCCAGTGTGCAAAAGTAACTCCAATATTGATTCAGGATTTTAAAAAGCTTTAATTCAGCATTTGTTTTTAGCGCTGTCACTCGTGTCGACGTGACCGCGGCCCACGTGAATGCACAACAGTGGATCTGCGTGAACAGGTGCGCAGTTGTTTTAATCTACATTTGCTGCCAGACAGTTTGGGCTACTTATAAGAATTATGGAAATTATTGACCTGACAAATTTTAATTGGATGAAATTTTTTTAGTCTTACGCCTTACCCAGAATATAAACATACATTTAAAAACATTACGATCATTTACTTTAATCATTACTATTGGGATGTGAAGAGACTTTCAACCAGCACAACAAAAAACTTTTCTGAAGACAATCACCTACTGCACCTTTAACTCTAAGTTTTTAATTAAATATTGGTTACCTTTATCATGTTTTTACTGTAATCAAGCCTTGGCATTTGCTATATATACATTTAAAATATAATAATACAAAATAAAATCTAATAATACAAAATTGCAAGCCACAATAAACTGTAGGATATGATATATATTTAATCATAAAATGTGAAAAATGTCACATCAATGGTGCTGTGGTTGTTTTGAATAACACTGTGTGATAACATATGGTGACATTAAATATGAGACGGGGAAAGAGATTATCTCAAAAGGCAAACAAACCTAATCCTAAAACACACAGACCTGTGAACAGGATGAGATGTCCTTAAAATTTTTCTCCAGAACCACACTTTTGGTGTCTGGGCTTATGAGATTCACTTCAAATCGTCCAACCTGCACAAAAGAAAGACGCAGCAGGATTAACAACACAAACATCAAGCTAAATCTCTGATAACTTGCCCTCTCTGATACTCGGCCAAGCATTGTTTGTGAGCTTTATTTGCATCAAAAGAATCCTCTTTATCATCAAGGTCACACAGGTCACAAGTTATAAACCAAAGGACCATAGAGACACCTCTCCTTGAAAAGCGTTTAAAGGAAAACGCGTGACTGCATAATTGTACTGCATACTAATTAGCAAGGTTTAGTATTTCACCTCTCAAAAAGAAGACATTTACATGCACAGGCTTGTTTTTAAGGTTAATTGGTAAAAGGCAATTGGTTAAAAGGCAACACTATTGGCATTGGCTAGTAAATGTTTTATTTTAATGTTTTAGTTTATTTAAATTTAAAACTATTCTTTATATTTGTATGCAAACAAAAACAGTCACAGTCTGTTCTAAACTTATTCTTAGCCTGTAAATCAACTGCTGGTGAAAGAACTCAATGTCTATTGTTAGTGGCTGGCTAAAAAATAATTGTCAAATATAGTTACAATGAAGAGAGTTGTACATTAACAGCCCAGAATATCCCAAGATTCATTGTGTGCTGATGACGACAGGGCATTTTAAAAAAATATGTGGATTACACTATTTAATGCAAGTACTTGATTTTATGTTATTTGATATCTAATGTTATACATCTAAATTAATCTTCTATCTAATAAAATGAATGGCTTGTTTTGGCTTTCATAGACTTCAAGGGCGGATCTTTGAAGGATGCAGCCACTAGATACAGATGCAGAAATGTAACCTTGGACCACAAAAACATTTAAAAGTGTCCTTTTAGAGGTTTTGGAAATTTAGATTTATACATCTCATGTAAAATACATGAAACTGAAAATAAATATGGTTAGGATAAATACTATTTGGCTGAGATACATACATTGAGATGCAGAAACAATAATGTATCCCTGAACTACAAAACCATTCATTCAAGTGTAATTTTTTGGAAATTGAGATTTATACATATAAATGTAAACTGAAAATAATAATAATAGTAATAATAATAATAATAATAATAATAATAATAATAATAATAATAACAAATTAATAATAAATAGGGTTAGAATAAAAACATTATTTGGCTGAGACAACATCCATTTGAACATATGGAATCTGATGGTTCAAAAAAAATCTAAATATTGAGAAAAATCAACTTTCAAAGTTTTTAAACTTTCAAAAACTTTCACTCAAAGTTGTCCAAATGAATTATTAGCAATGCATATTACCATCCAAAATTTGAGTTGACATTTACAGTAGAGATATTTACTAAATATCTTCATGAAACATGATTTTTACTTTACTTAATGATCTTTGGCATTAAAGAAAATGGATGATTTAGACTCATACAATGTATTGTTGGCTACTGGGGGTCACAAATCAGTTAGCACTTATCTAAGGGAAATAAAAGTAGCATTTTAAACCGATATCAAATATTTTCATTGCTCATAACTTTGGGAGTTAAAAAGCTCAGACATTGGACAAGTATGAATCTTTCTAGTGCTAAATGTTAAAAAAAAAACATTCTTCACATAAACATATAACATATAAAAACATGGTTCTTTAAAATATACATGTTCCCAATGCAATGTCACAGCAATTCGTAAATTTTGGATTTATTGGAATTATTTGGTGCTGTATGTAAGTTTTTGACTCTTCTAAAGCATAAAAATACCATAATATGTTTGCAGAGATTTAAGAAACATGCCAAGTGAATATTCTTGTTTATCTGAAAAACAATGCTGAAGTCAGATATTCTGCTTTAAAAATGTGTTTTCCATGCCAGAACTCTGTCTTTGTTTTGGTCATTTTAACCCACCCAATGCCACTTCAGCCAATTATATTTCAGCTCCCTGGGTTGCCTCGACAGAGAAACCGCATATTTCATTTATTCATTAAGAAAGGCTCTGAAAGCATGTGCTCATGACCAAAATGTGACCTCCCGTGGACAGTAGCAGACTCAGAAATGAGACAAATTCAGTTCCACATGAGGTGGCTATTAATTAGCAAATGATATCAATATTACGAGCGTAAACATCAGGTGAGCAGGTTACATTGTAACGCCATGACCTAACAACATGCTTCGTGACGAGATTTGCAGCAATAAGCAATTTGGCTCTTTGCACCAGACGAAACATGACAGATATTTAAATACAGCCATTAGAAGCACAGAATATGCATTCACTCATGAAATTGTAAGGTTTATAATCTATTTAATACATTTTAAACCTCTTTAACATTATTAAATGTACATGCTGAATCACTCATATGCGTTTAGTTCTAAAGTTCAGTTTCAAACAGTTGATTTAATTTTCAAGATCTGAGGTGACCTATCTATGCATACTTTTAGTAACAATTTTCAACAATTTTCATGTAAAATGGCATTCAAACACTGAAGAAAAGCACATGAGGTGTACCTGAGGTAATCATTGTCATAGTTTACTGTTGTTCACCGGTGAGAAATAGAAGCCATTTCGAATATATCAATTCGAGGTGTTAATTAGGACAAACACTCCTTTTAATATGGAAAATATTCCTTCTATCGGGTGCCATTGCTTTTATTTAGAACACAATCTAAATCACTCGCTCCTGTCCTCAATCTGGCAGCCTGTGCCTGCATTTGTTTTGATCCAGGAGTGCAATACCTAGTTCAACCCCTGGGTGTCAAACTTACATACGGTACCTTTAATTCGTACATATCTCATTTATGCATTTTAAAACAAATTTAGTTTGCTCATCCCCCAGTGGGGATACTATTAGTGTTAGAGGTGGGATTTGGGATTGTACGTTTTAAAACAAATACAATCGATTGAAACCATACAAACTAGCCACTCTTCTGATAATAAATAAAATAGCTACATGTCCTCGTTCGTTTGGGCTGGTGTATCTGCACACATTACCTGGAAAAGCATTGTGCGGTTCTTGTCTGCATCAGATGGCTGCACGTTATTTGGTGCGCTAGCATGTCTCCTCCTGGTCGTCCCTTTGCCAGCCTCTCTGGGTCTTTTCTGCAGGCCACCCGCCAGGCTGTTACACCGCGTGCGAATCTCCTGCTGCTCCCCAAACCCAGAGTCCTCCAAGATACACTCAGGAAAGGCCCCTCGCAGGTTGCCCGTACTGGAGGAGTTCGCCAGGTCCAGTTTTCCATTGCCCATCTCAGACAGCTCTTCCTCGGTCAAGCTGGGCTCAGATTCAGGTTCATCCACTTCACAGAGGGATGAACTCAACGGATCTTCGCCCATAATAAATTCCACAGGAGCCTCAGTGGAGTTCCGTTGGCCATTGAGGAGCCGCAGATGTTTGCGTTCAATCTCATGTTGGCGGAATTTGTCAATGCAATCATCAATCAAAGTGGACGGGGCTTTCTTGTGGGTGACGGTCACCTTTCCACAGTAAAGCACTTCAAACTTTTGGGAGTTGTAGAAAGACTCATCGCTCTCTTGCTTGGGCTTGCTTTCCTCCTTAAGAGCTGCTTTGGACACCTGTCTGATGCTGCTAATAACCTCAGGCACCTGGGGGAACAGGGTAAGGCATCAGATCAACCATAAAACTACCAAATCAACATTCCAAAAGGCAAACGAGGACAAAACCTCCATTAAAAGGCTCAGTTGTTATGTTAAACTTTTGCAGGGAGACGTGCAGGTTGCACAACTAAACTAGGCTCAGCCTCTGAGGAGCAATTTAAGAGTCAGTAATACAAAAGCCAAGGCAGACTAAAAAGGAAACTGCTGAGGAACCTGAGTGTACATTAAAGAAACCAAATGGAAATAAATCTATTAGAGGGGCCTCCACTTTGGTATCTGATACTACTATCGATCACTTTGAATCAAGCCTGGAGCTAGGAAAGCGGATCTCTGCTATTATATCCCTGAAACTACAAGTGGAAGGACAATTTTTTGCCTTTAACGTTGGTTTAACATTTTAAAATCAGTAATACCATGTGTCTACACAAAATCTAGGGAATTTCCAATGTTTTAGCCAGATGAAAAATAAATAAAAAACAGAATGTTCATTATGTCAGTGCCAATAGCTAGGGCCAGACAGAATCTGTAGACATTTTTTGCTATTTCTGTGGAGAATTGTGCAAAAAATCTGCGGATTTCTGCGGAATTATTTTGGGATTATCATAAGTAAAACCTTAATATATGAAATAAAAAGTAATACCTTTTTAACTTTCATTTAATGTTTACAATGCAAATCCTATTAGATCCACTTTATTTGGTAAACAAAGCAAGTCTCTTATACAATATATCTATACTAAAAGACAGAAAATATTACTTTACAAACTATATTGTAAATAAATCATATGAACATTTTCATATTAGTCAATAATATTACTGAAATTAATTAAAAAACTGAATAAATATATTTACACACATTTACACAAGTAAATAAACAGAATCAATGATGTGCTAAAAATCTCCGGAAATCTGCAGAATTCTGCGCGTGCAGATTCCGTGTGGGCCTACCAATAGCCTAGTGGTTAAGTGCGCCGACATTTAACACCATGGTGCTCATGGCGACCTGAGTTCGATTCCACTCTCTCTGCTCCCAATACTTTCCTGTCTGTCTTACACGATCCTATCCTAATAAAAAAGGTGAAAAAAAGTTCATTATGCAAAAATATTGTCTAATATTTTTCATAAGCAAATATTTTATTTCTAAAGGTATAGTTCACCTCGAAATATGCATAAATGTATTATAAATGTAAAAGTGTTCTAAATAATGTTCAGTTTCTTGCAAACGACAATTGTTTCCCTTGTTACACCAATGTATCCTCAGGAGTCACAGGTATTAGTTATATTTTCCCTTCTTTATCTCTGAAAGTACTGGTTCATTGCTGCTTTCTTGAATTTTTATTTCATTTTCTAAAACCACCCAACATCAGCTAAAAATCTTCTTTAATGCTCTACTGAAGAAATAAAAAGATATTAAAATACATGTGTACATGTACATATACAGGACATGTCCTGGGGTTAAGTAATTTAACAGCAATATTCCTTTTTTCTTTTCTTTCTTGTATTTATTAAATAAATTCTTGAAAAAGAGCAATCCATTCCAAAATTCAACCCCAAAGGCGACCCAAATTCCAAGATATTGTGTAACCCTTGGATGCCAAATATCAACAACTATCTAATATCTTGCAACATATCCAATGGAACAAATACATATCTGCACAATTAATGTTTTGTTTGAATCTACCTCCTGAGTTTTGCTTAACACACCATTTCTGGAAACCTTAAGATTCCAATTAGCCATTTTGATACGGGTCATCCACACTGAAAGGTACGAGACAATTAGGAAATTATCATTCACAATGGCTTGAGTTCAGAACTGAAACAGCATTTTTATAATTTAATAAAACAAACTCATGCACAGTCACAAGCCAGAGAGATTCTGTCAGCTTAATTTCACTCATTACAGCAAATAAAACATTTGATTTTACAAATGAAAACATGACACTGATTACATTTAATAGCTTTATTACATTTAGTCACAGCTACGACCAACAAACCGACATTGCTGAGGAAAAGTTATTGTCACTTATATTAAATCTCTCTAAACACTGCTTTTGGCTTCAAAAAAATTGCCAAATCACCTAGCTGATATTCCTACAAAAATAAAAATATATTTACGACCATGATCTCTTTTGTATTGCGTTTGCTTAGCTCAGAAATGTTCTGCAAGGTCTCTCGCGCACAAGTGCACACAAGGTTATGGCAACATTAAATAAACTGATTTATATCAGCAAGACAAGTCTTGTTGGGAGAATACAAAAATGAATTTGGCGACAGAATTGGGCCTGGTGCCAGCAAGAAGAAGGTTAAATGTAATAAAGCTCCACAGACTTTAAACAGACTATAGGCCAGCTCAGACTAGACTGGAAGAGCACGCTCGGCTGGCCTGAACTACATGATGAACAAACAGCAGCTAGAAGATTCAGCTCTGAGCTGGCTCTACATAAACGGCAACTACAGGAGCTACATTAAGAAAAACAAGCAAAGTAGAAAACATGATGGGTTCAGAATGATTCAAACAAAGTTGATATTTCCATAAATCAAAACTGTACACACCCAATTGTGTGGCTTATTAGAATGTTGCACAGTTTTACAGGATCAAAAACAACGAAAGGGATTTTCAGGCATAGATCAGAATGTGTCCCATTTCACTTTTTCTGAGCGAAATAAATAAATAATTAAAAAAAATATTAAAAATACACATACTGATGCCATTAAAAAACATTCTGGTTAATTAAAGAACCTTTAAGTTCTTCAAAACATTTTAGAAAGAATATTTTAATAAGATTATATTGAGATTTGAAAACGTAACCATGTATGAGCGACAAAAACAATACATATACAGTCGGTCAGATTGAGCTTACTGTATTTTTTTGCATAATTTCATCCAAAGTAATATCTGCCCCACAATGTTTTAAACCTGGAAGACTTTGTTGATCTTTGAAGCACAAATGAAGATACTTTTATAAAACCTGAAGCTTAAAAAGGTCCTAATGGCATAAAATTAATAAATAAATAAATAAATCAGTCAAGCAGTCCAATTCAAATCCAAGTCTGATGACAGAATTCTGATTTTTGGATGCACTAACCCCTTTAAGTCTGGAAATAGCATTTTGGCACTTTGGATTAAAACGCCTGATATTTAGATTGATCATCTGAAGACTATATGCAGGAAATCCTCTAAATGGAAGAGCAAACATAATTTAAATCACCAAATCACATTTAGTTTCAGTAGCATGAAATTCAAAGCATTTTAGATGGTTTGTTCTTATCATGGAGTGCATTAATAGCAGGAGAGGCAGAACACAGCGAGCACTGAGAGACTTTGTTTGTGGGACATTTGTATAACATCCAATAAATGTCTGCATTCAAATGTAGAATTCAAATGTGTTTCAGTGACAGTACTGCATTAAGCTAACATATTAAATGGTAAATATATCATGCTTAAAAATTAAAAGATGAACCCAAAATGTCTGATTCCAACAGTGAAAACTGCCTATTAATATGTTATTTACAGAGTGCACGGATATGTGTAACATCATTATGTATTTACAGCTTCAGAATCATAAATATGTGTATTCTGGTGTAACTATTGCCCTTTTCATTATGAATTGAGTCCAAGTGTATTCACCACCTTTAACTCCACCACTCCGAGTTCACACAAAATTTAGAATTAACAATAAAACTTTTGTCTGCTCATGTGGAACTGTTAAAAACTGCTTTAAAATCCTACATGTAGCCCTAATTAAGACTGCCCACTCGATCGATTTAAGAACAGTTCACTGTAGGGTTAATGGAACCAAAACAAAAGAGATTTTTTGCCATCACAGAGAAAATCCTCTACTGCAACATTTATCTTTCAACACTACAAGAGTGAAATGCAAAAGCATTAACAAGAATCCAGTCAATTAGAACAAATCTTCCAGAAACAAAAGCCTTGTAATGTCCACATAGTGCTTGCCGCATAAAAATACAAAGTGCTTCCCCAAGGTCACATGCATTGCTTGTACAAGGCAGTAATAGAGAGTAAGCCAAACATAACCACACACTGCACAAACTGCTCTATCTCTTCCAAAGATAAACAGACATGTCTGACAAATGTGCTGAAACCCATGAAAACTTTCACATTACAAGCAAACATTTGCAAAGGACATTTGAATTATTTCTTTCCCAAGTCACTGACATAAAACTACACCCATAACATAAATCACCTTCTTTATGGGCTATCAGGTACAACAAACACCTAACCCACTATATTACATTTAAAGCTACAATATGTAAGATTTATTCATGAAAATATACAAAAAACCCAGAACAGAGTTCATTTTATTGATGACTAATGTGTTTGCACTATAACAATTATTTCAAAGAGTATTCAAATCAAGAGAAAAGGGCTATTTTAACTAGTGACATTTCCAGTTTGGTCTTATAGAAAAACAAGTAAACATCAAAAAAGCTTTAATATCCTGTGTGCTTTATCAAAGTGCCTTTAAGACAAGTCGTTTCACTTGGCAACCATCTTTAAAACATCTTTCGGGCAGTAAGCTCAGGCATTCCGTTTGAATCAGGAAACATGAAATTCTCCAAAACTGCTTGCCAAGCTTATGATTGAATTTCATATTAGAAATCACCAATAGAATTAAAAAACAACCATCTCGTTAGATTCATTTCATCTAACATCTGGTCTGAGCCCTTCCCCGGAAGTATCATCTGCCTATAGCAATCAATGATTGGCTCCTGTACTAGAAGGCGGGATTTATTCGGCATATAGCGATTGATGATTGGCTGTTACACTTTTATTCATTTTATTCAAAATGATACAAGTGACATGTCTTGACTGTGTATTCTAAAGTCTTTGGCTTTATAAGACTGCACAGGGCTTAATTATTACAAAACCTTAACATGTATAGTATGATAAAACAGCGCTCTTTCTCTCCCACATGATCATGACTGCAAGAACCCGAACCGGTTGATTGTGGCATAATAAAAGTTCAGCTGTTTTTGCCTCATGTTATGCCAGTCTCTCATCATCTATTGCTTCAGCGGTGTCAGTTCATATTGATGGCTTCCATCCTTACTCCGCTTCATAGTATCATTATAATAAGTTTTGAATACTTTAGCTCATCAATGAACAACATTTTTGCAGGCGTCTTATAAGATGCAATATAGATGACAACTCTCATGATTCCACACCGAGTCACGGCGTCATCAACAATACATTTGTTGCAATTACACACCCTCTACAGGTCAAAAATTACATACTGAGCCTTTAAGAATGACATAGAACTCAACATAACACAGGCTTGTTGAGCAGAGAGGTGTTCTACTACTTTTTGAGGCACCAAAACTATTAAGGAGGGAGCAGAGTTATATATAGAACTAGAATATCCGAAAAAGACTTGAGGCTGTAAAAGTAACCATCCACAAAACCCTATAAACCACATTAAAATCAATGCAGAATGTCATAGCAATGCCCTGGCAACCACCCAGAACAGCCATAATTTTAGCAGCAAGTTCCGCATGGTCAAGCAACAATCACTTTTTTTTTTTTTACTTCACCACTGGTTCATGCAATTACAGCAGGATCTTCACGAGGGAGTCAGGGTAAAAATAAAGACAACTAAGACCTTTGTGGTCCACTGCACAACTCTTAGTAAATATGGCTTGGTTCAATGCAAACATTGCATCGAAACCCCAAGGCTAACTTGTGGAAAATCACAGTGCGGTTGAGAGAAAAGGCTCCTTGAGATCAGGAGGAAAAGCAAACAATCGTTCAAGCAATGATCTGCTGCCTGTGTAAGCAGCACAAAGGGTGTGGCTGCTTGTTTTTAACTGACAAATGACTTATTTCCTAGGAACAGATTTCCCAAAAAAAGTCACTGAATGTCTAGTTTAACCAGCCTGAATAATCTGCAAAAGGCGGACTTATTTTTAAAACTGGACAGAGAAAAGATCATTCATACTAGTGTTGTTTTGAGTAAAAACAAATGTAAAGTGTGCAAGAAAGAGCAACAAATCCCTTGGACAAATTTGCAGCAAACTCCATTGACCTCACCAGACATTTGGCGACAGTGTCTTTTAAACCCTTAAATGGTCTGAATTATTCAATTGCAAGACGATGCTAGACCCTCTTTAGTCTGGTAAATTATTTGCACTGAAACAAACATGAGATCAAAAAGGAGGATGTGAATTACAAAAGCTGTAAAAACAAACACTGTTTACTATACTTTCCATTGCTGTTTTCCACCTATTTTTTCAATTTTTCATCTGTGCCAGTCTGTACAAACGGAAAACTCCTCATTGCATAATATAACAAAATATCAATCTTTGTTATCCAAACTAAGTTTACTTTCTAATATTTGGCATTTAACTAGCCAGTGTTAAGCTCTCTTTGTGTTCAAGTTTTCAAAAAAGCCCGTAATAAGTAGTCCATTTGTCATTTTGAAAAGCATCTATTCTTTCATCATAAAACAAAATACTGTAAAGCAGTTTGATGTTTGCACATAAATGCTACTTGGGTTTATGTGTTGAAACCTAATGCAATAACATTTATTCATTTCTTTAGTGCAGCTAATTGCTCGACTGAGGAAACTTGAGCCTCTTTTATTTTAGCACAAGTTGTGGGATGATAAATAGTTTAAGCTGATGATTTTACAATTCCCTCTCTTTTAACACAAAGCACTGACAAAATCCTTCTTTTCATTAAAAATGGATAAAAGGAAGGAAAAAACAACAACAAGAAAAAAAAGTCATCAATGGGCTTCATTGCATTGACTATGTACAGTGTTCAGCATATACAAGTAGACCCCTCACAAATCTCTCTTTTAAATTCATATTTTAATAGGAAACTATACAATATTATATTTGTGCATTTACATTAGATCAGTCAGTACTGAAGCCAAACGTTTCAAAAACGAGTACACCCAAATTTATGTCATAGAAAAATATTAAATACAAATTTAAAGAGGAAAAAAATCAAGAAAAGCAATAAAATGTTAAAAATTGGTTAAAATTTTGTAGGTTGAATTTCTTTTATGTAATATTTTGCTTGAATTTAATTGTATTATCTTTCAATTTCTAAATATGTCTGGTGACTAAAATATTTTAATGAATATATCTGTTTAACGAATCTGTTTTGTTTAAATGCACCAAAATAAATTGCCTATATTCAATGAGAAATAAATAAAAATACTCCTTTTCAAAATAGGGTGCGCTCAATTGCTGAGCACTGTACATATTTTGCTAATATCTGGCAATGAGAATCAGTTCAAATTCGTTGTTGTCATTTTGAAAATGACACTCACCTTTGAAACTTTCACTCACCTTTAAAGGGTCAATAGAAATGCGTTAGAATGCAGGTAAAAAAAACAAGATATACAATGGAAATATCCTTACAGGTTTCTCAGAAACATATAAGTAAAGCTACAAAAAATAACAGCAAAAACAGAGAAAAGATCACAATTTATTTATGAGAGATTTCAAAATGACTATTTGAAAACAGACCCAGTTATAAAATATTACAATATCATTTTTTATTCATTCTTGCAGGAAGCAAGCTTTATTAAACATGAACTGAAAGACTTTAAACACAGTTTTTTTTTAAGTTTCTTATGCTATGGGTCCTATTTATCTTTTCATGAAATATTTAAAAGCAGCTATATATATTTTATGCTTAAAATAAATTGTTATAACTAATACTATGTGATGAAACAAATTAATCATAATCCAATTACAGTTTTTAAACAGCATGTGTAATTTTGCAAACTGTAAAATATTTTACATTAAGATTCATATATATACTAATTATTTTAAATAATTATTTTTTATTTTATTTATTTATTATTTTCTCCTCTTACTTAAAATGCACATCTAAAATAAATACCAAAACATAATGCACACTAGAACAGTAGACTTCTTGTCACCATTCAGCACTGGATGTAGAGTGGTAAGGCATGAGTCATTCTAATTATGGGTACCAGGAAGACCAACTCCAAGGTATTCAGGGCAGCTGGATAAATTGGGACACTTTAGCATATCCTAAAACTCTGATTTGGAGGTCTAAATGGGTTATACGTTCCACAATGCTGGACACACTTAGATAGCAGCTCCAGGCCTCAAAACATACAACCTCATCTTGAATAGCATAAACACTGAACTAAATGCATCAGAAGGACCCCCAAACACATTTTATCTTGCCCTCAGCATAAACACAGCACTGCCTAAACACAGATAATGCTTTCCTTTCAGTTCTATCAGTATAACGAGGCCAGATATCAGAGTATGCATTGTTTATCATAATGAAAGAAAACATAACCTTACTTTGTTGCCTTTACACTGGGTTGCCTATTCCTTGCTAAATATAAATAAAAGAACAGTGGGTTCCCTTATGGCACTAAATGTTGAACTATGTCCCTCCACTGGCATCTGCAAAGGAGTGATTGTGCTGCATTAAGACTAGGAGATATTTATGGCGAAATGCCAACTGAGCAGGTCTGTGGACTGACTATCGTACACAGTAGCACTTCAAAATCAGCCAGCAGCCATCTTAAGACGTGAGCAAAGACACATTCCTCATGGACCATCTAGCACGTGTTGCTATCCAGCCAGTTTTTCTTGCATAACATGACGGTGATATATGTTGCCTCTGAAGCACAACATGTACTCACAGGACGGTCTACAGCACAAAGAGAAACTTTCACTTTAGAGAAATACTTTTACCTTTAAAAATGATCATCAAAAGGTACACACAGAATAAATACTGTGCCAAATGCAAAAAAAAAATACTTTGAAATGAAATTCAGAGATATATACACATTTAAAACAATGCAAAAAATAATTCAATATACACACATTTGAAAGCAAAATGGTTAGAAATGTTCATTCTTTTTTTTAAGCATTTCCCAAGTGATGTTTAACGGAGCAAGGACATTTTCACAGTATTTTATATATATATATATATATATATATATATATATATATATATATATATATATATATATATTTTTTTTTTTTTTTTTTTTTTTTTTTTTTTTTTTTTTTGCCTGGAGAAAGTCTTATTTCTTTTAGGTTGGTTGGAAAATACTTTTTGTTTGTTTGTAAGTAATGTATAAAGGTTAATTTTATTAGAATTGAAAGATTTTTTTTAATGGCTACAAAACAACCGCCTGTTGTCAAATGACCTGCCTTATTAACCTAATTAACATACACTGAAATATAAAAAAATAAAAATAATCAATCATTAAAATTACATTAAAGCTAACTGGTTGCAAACTATTTATATGGGCTGAATTTAAAGAAATAAAAGAAATTTAGTAATGTCCAACCTAATTAGTTTGGTTAAATTCAGTCCATATAAATTGTTTGCAACCAGTTAGCTTAAAAAATGTTTAAGGTAAATGTAGATCCAATGAATACTTTTTTCAGCGTACTTAATCCTAGGCATGGGCTGGTATAAGATTCTAACGGTATAATAACCTTGGGGAAAAATATCACGTTTTCACGGTATTGTGATTCCTGCTCTAAAATTAATTCTTTTTAAATGACTGGGTAAAAAACAAGAACTTTTTTCCACTTTGAACACAATGGCTGTATCCAAAATTCCACACTTCCATAGTACGCTAAAAACAGTGTGTGAGCTGAGTAATATGTCCGAAATCATAGAAAAACAGTATGCAAGAAGTGTGCATCTGATGGGTGCTACGCTATCCCATGATGCACCATGAGAGAATTAATGAATGGGAGTGAAGCGATGATCATGATAAAATGGCGGATGAAGTACGTCTGATATATTTTATTTTGAGAAACATTTAAAATATTTTGGAAAAGTAAACATGTCAGGCTTCATTAGTTTCTAAAACACAGATTTCTTTAAATTTAAAACGGCATCTTTGGATATCTTTTTTGCTGGAGATACTGTTGTCCTAAAAAACAAACAAAAAAAGTAAAAGAAAAAAAGTCTTAGATATATCGTAGGAACGGTATATCAGAAAATGTTGGCGGTTTTAAAACCTTGACTTTTCCAAACGGCTGTATACCTTGAAAACGATTATCGTACCATGCCTACTTAAGCCTTTAAACTGCACTTTAAGCTGAATACCAAAATCTAACAAAATTATTATTAAAAAATTATGTACTGTCAGCAGCACGGTGGCAGAGTGGGTAGCACAATCTCCTCACAGCAAGAAGGTCGCTGGTTCGAGCCCCGGCTGGGTCAGTTGGCATTTCTGTGTGGAGTTGCGGTATAGGTAAATTGGGAAGGCTAAATTGTCTGTAGTGTATGTGTGTGTATGAGTGTGTTTGGATGTTTCCCAGTGATGGGTTGCAGCTGGAAGTGCATCCGCTGCATAAAACGTGCTGGATAAATTGGCGGTTCATTCCGCTGTGGCGACTCCAGATTAATAATGCGACTAAATAAAGCCGAATAAATGAATGAATTATGAACTGTCGTCATGGCAAAGACTAAATAAATAAGTTATTAAAAAAAGAATTATTAAATTACATGTCTATATTATAGGACTGTGCCATGGTCTAAAAAAAATTTGGGCTATAACCCATTGCACATTTTTTGTAAAACTTGTCTCTGATTATATCTCTGAAAGTACATTGTACATTTATTTTAATAACCTTAAATAAACATATCACATTCATTATTATTATCATTATTAAAACTATAATTATTATTAAAACCATTGTGCTTAAAAAATGTGTTGACAAAAATATTCTCCCATTAAACATCACATGGGAAATAATTGAATTACAATTTCACTGAAGGGTTAATAATATTGCCTTCAATTATATTCAAATCCATGTTCCACCCAAAGCAACAAAGAGTATTGAGCTGGCGTCTGAAATATAGCTCTGCAGCAGACTGACATTAGTGTTACATTACAAGTTATCCCTAATCAATGCAGTGGAACAGAGAAGTCAGATGCATCACAGTCATTTACTTGTTTGTTTCAAGGCATCATGGCAGCAAGCAGAGGAGCGAGTGGAGAGATTTCAATATTCTAAGTGTGTATTGTCTCGCTGATCTGATTAATCCTTTCTCTCAGTGTGCCAGGAGAGATCTGACCCATCTTTGCATGATGCCCTATAACTCTAATTCCTCTGGTGCAACGGTGCCCTACATACTGGCATTTATCCAAATGACAAAGACTTGCCAATCATACCGCAGACTAAACACCATAGTGCAATCATTGACACTGTAAAAAGTTCAGCGTCTGATTTTAAAAAATGGGTTAGAGTGCAAAGAATGAAAAGCTGTTTAAATATGTATCATACTCTATCATGTCTTTTATATGAATTTACTTGTTGTTAAATGAACCAAGTGATCCTTGTCTTCAATAAGTACTAAAAACATTAATATTGGTCAAATAAATTAGTAATAAAATTATGTAATTTTACCATAAACCTTATATACAGGAATAAATTTCTTATATACAGAAAGACATAAAAAAGTGTTAATATTCATGAAAAATGGTCAAACAATGCCATTTATCCATAGACTTTACAAATTTAATAACTGTTAATGAAATTTAGTCTTAAATCAATAGACCTGTCTTTTAGGAATATGCAACCAATATGTATAATAGGGCAGGGCAGATAAACTAGATTATATCCAATCGCAATAAAATTTTAGTCAATAACAATGATAAGCTCTGAACTTTTTTTACTCTATATTGATCTAAAAGCCAATCACACAGCAGAAATGTGCAACAATTTGAATCTAAAATAGTGTTGATATTAGAAAAGCACCTCATTTCTGGCCGCCAAATATTATCACCCATCTAAAATAGGTTATGCTATTTAATAGACCCTCTAATTTTTGGTGGCTTTAGTCATTGTTGGGCAGCATTAACAACTGATGTTGAAATATATCGTTATTGTTCTATATGTAAAATAATTAACTGAGATTGCCATATTGCCCAGCCCTAATGTATAAAATGATAGACAGACAGATAGACTGGATTATTGGTTGAACTATCAATAAATAGACTACAAATATATTTAAACAAAAACAGGTAAGTTGAATAAGTTTAAATGTCTTTTAAAAAAACTGGTCAAATCATTTATCATTAGACAAGACCTAGCATACAAGAATATGTTACTGACAGAACAATAGACTAACAGACAGATGAAACAATCAATAAGCAGATGCTGAAACAAAAACATCAAGGGGAAATCATTATAGAGCTGGTTTGAAAAGGGTTTTAGGAGCATATTAGTTTAATTAGTCAAATAATGACATTAATCTACATAACCAGGGGTGCGTTTCCCAAACAACGGCATATCTCGCGGCTGAACTATCATAGTACGATGCATCGTTTGGGAAAAGAACGACGTGGTGACGAGTGTTTTCCCAAAACCCGTAGTTTTTCCTGTAGCATCCATCACTTGAACCACGTTAGTTATAACGTAAAACGCCCATAATGATGCTCAAACGAGGTGGTAACAACTTCTTTAGAGAAGAACCCCATAATTTCTTTGTGCAAATTATATTGTTCTACATGCACACGCATTTTAAAAAATCCAATATTAGTTTAGGTAAAACATGCACTCCTTTTTCATATTAATTGAAATATGTAAATGGCACATACAGGACATATGTTTCCTTGACAAATATTGATGAGAATATAACATATTCTATTCTAAAACATAAAAAAACTAACAAAAGCTAACACATATTCTAATGTCATATATAAATCATATAAATAAATGAATAATGAGGCTATTTATTAAGAAATGAAATTTATATTTATTAGGAAATGAGGAAAATCCTACTTTAATAATAATAATATTAATGATGACGATGATGATCATTATTAAAGTAGGATATTGTTTATTTATTTTTTATTTTTGAAAACTCTACTTTTACAATTTGACACATGCAAACCACTGCAGAAATGTTCTAACCAACAGGCCCATGTCATATACAGTACAGATACTTAATAAATAACCTACTATAAATTAAAACCATTAACGTATGCCATGTTTTTTTGTTTTCACAAGCTCACAAGCTGGAGATGTAACATAAATTCCGCTTTTAAATAATAAGTCACCTATAGCTTTCGTAATGAGCCACGGCTGTGTTCAAAATGACATCAATGTTTTCATTTTGCACTGCGAAGGGAGCGCAATGGTGTAATTGCAAGTGTACAAGTTTGCGAATGTTCATTGGAACGATGGATTTGGGAAATGCCAAATCAACGAACTATGTTTGTAATGACGGAACTTGTGACCTTGGTTGGCTAACAATGGTTTTCAGAAACGCACGCCAGTTTGATAAAGTCTAGTGGCTATATTTTAATGTTTTCAAGTGATGTTTAACAGAGCAGGAACATTTTTCACAGTTTTTCTTATTAAGTTTTTTTTCCTAAGAAAGTCTTTATTCGATTAGTTTGGCTGTAATAAAATCTGAAATAATTGAATTTGTCCCCTTAAGATGCTTTTTTTCCTGATTGGCAACAGAACAAACCACTGTTATCCTGTGACATGCCTAATTAACCCAATTATCCTAATTATGCCTTTAAATTGCACTTTAAGCTGAATAGGCTCCTAGAATTTTCCAAACTGGCTAAAAACATTATGTACTCTCATCTTGGCAGAGAATAGCTATTGGAGTTAATAAAACTATTGTTTTTTTAAACATGTGGCGAAAAATGGTCAAGCAATCAAACAATCAGTAAGTAGACTAAAAAGATATTTAAAACAAAAACTGGCAAGTTGAAAAAGTTTTAATATCTGCAAAAATTATTAACTGATTAAATCATTTATCATTAGACAAGACCTAGCATTTAAGAATAAGTTACTGACAGACTAACAGACAGATGGAGCAATAAAACAATCAATAAACAGAGAGCAGATGCTGAAACAAAAACATCCAGGTAATATCATTATAGAGCTGGTTTAGAAAGGATTTCAGGAACATATTACAGTTTAAGTAGCAAAATTATTACTAACATAATAAATGCCAAATAATCCACAAACCAGTTCAATAAAGTCTAGTGCAGGGGTGCCCAAACGTTCTTATGAAGGCCCAAAAAACAAACTTGTTTAAGGGTGGTGGGCTGAAGTTAAATAAACCAACTGTATTACATTAAAGTCACAATGATGATTTCCTAATTTATTATTTTATTAAATGAATAGGGGAAAATGACATTTGTATGAATAACTATACAATATGTAAATTTTATAATGAACTTCTTACAGTAAAAACATTAACAATCCACTTTAATGTATAAGATGATGGAGATCAATGCACTAGTCAAGCTGCACCTGCCATTGCCTTGATTTGCTCACTAATGTCTTGTGCATTGTTCTCTGTCCTTCCAGTGACAGTATGTACATTTTTTGCATGTACAAAAATTCACAACATTTAACTGAAACGTTTAATTTTCAGTTTGCTTTTTTTTTAGCTCAACAATTAAACAAACAAAAGGTTATGCTGAACTTGAAACAACAATCTTTTTAAAAGGTATTTTTAAACTTCCCCATCATTCTTAGATAGGATGGCGGGACAAATCAAAGATTACCATGGGCCATCTATGGCCCACAGCCCCTAGTTTAGGCATCTCTGGTCTAGAGTCTAAATTCTATTTTTTTCAAATGATGTTTAAAAGAGCAGGGACGATTTTTTTCACAGTATTTGCAATGTTTTTCTTCAAGAGAAAGTCTTACTTCCTTTAGTTTGGCTGAAATAAAAGCAGAAATAATTGAATTGCCCCCTTAAGAAACGTTTTTTTTCCGATTGGCTACAGAACAAACCAGTTGTCCAATGACTTGTCTAATTAACCCAATTATCCTAATTAAGTCTTTAAATTGCACTTTAAGCAGAGTAGGCTACTAGTATTCTCCAAAATGTAACATTATGTACTGTCATCATGGCAAGGAGAACAGTTGTTTAGTTATTAAAACTGTTTATAAACGTATAGAGAAACATGGGGAAAAAATTGCATTTTCCCAGAAGGGCTAATAATTTTGTCCTCAACTTCAAGTGTCCTTGATCAAAACATTTCACAGAAAACACGCAATAAGGCGGAATCAGTCGTCAAACATACCTGGTTGGGATCACATGCTTTAAACACATGGCATGCCATCTCAGACTCGGGGTTCTCAGGCTGACTTCTGATAAGGTAGGCAAAATAAGACAAGTCATGGCTGTTGTGGATAAACCTGGATATAAACTGTGCTTTGTGCTCGAATATGAAGACGGACGGGTTGCTGCTGCTTGCGGGCACGCAGCGGATCAGAGGGGGCGACAGATGCAGCTGAACTTCCCTGGCCTGTGCGGGACCGGACTCGTTCTTCTCACTTTTCCTCCGGATCTCCGCCACCAGCCACGGCAGCATGGGCAGCGTGGTCCGCCTGTCAAGAGCCGACCAGCCCATGTACCACAGAGCAAAACTCTTGTCTTCCTTCTGATTACAGTCATTATTCCCTTTGCCGTCCTGTCCCTCCATCTCTCCAAGGGCTACGAGACAAAGACTTTAGTTGCTTTGTGCAACAACTCGGTGCCTTTACACCCCAAATAGCTCAAACAAAAACATGAACGGGTCGGTATTATGTGAAAGCAGCTGTAGACTGTCCTGATGCGTTATTGCTACTCACGCTTTAGTCAAAAGTGCGCAAGGATCGTGTGTCCTGAAGAGCTTAAGTACAAGAAATGAAGGCTTTTAAGATGCAACGAGGTTTTATTCCAAGGTCAGGTCGCTGTTTAAAGCTAAAAACACATCCGTTCAGATTGTTTGAGGGCTCGCTTAATCCGTGTATTAAGTTAAAGGTTTCGGTTGAGAGTATGAATACACAACTGCTTGAAGGAAGCGCGTTTTGTTTTCCAGCAGATTTCTCGAGTCCGACGCCGCGGACAGACACCTCATGCGGGAAGTTGCAGATGAGCCGGAGTGCTTTAAAGTCGCTGCACATCACTTTTTAGTCGTTATTGTGTCATTTAACGGCGGAGGAGAACACAGAGAGGGCTGTTGTTCCAGGAGGAGTGGCTGCAGCAGCCATATGAGAGGCGTTTTACTTGAGCACGAGCGTGAGCGCGCGCGTGTGTGTTTGGATCTCGGGCTCCCCTGTGTCTTCAGGAAACACAGGGCAATGGCCTGATTGAGCTTTCAGCAAGTCGACTTCATAGATGATCGGGTTAAATTTTATTTCACTAAAAGTAGTCCTTAATTGGCTGCATGACATTGGCAAAACATGCATATTCTGTTATTTAAAATGTATTTTGACATAAATGCAGAAGGATAATGGGATAACGTTAGTTTACCCAAAAATATAAGTTCTGTCATCTTTTACTCACCCTTCACTTGTAACAAACCTTTGAGTTTCTTTCTTCTGTTAAACACAAATTATGATATTCTTAAGAAAGCTGGAAACCTGTAACTATATTAACTTTTTCCATTTGATTTGTTTGTCCTACTATGAAAGTCAATGGTTAGAGTTTTTTGGCTTTCCTTAAAATATCTTATTGTGTTCAGCAGAAGGAAAAAAAATGACAAAAGTTTTGGAACCACTTGTGGGTGTGTACATTTTAAGTTTTTGGGTTAAAGTTTTTTTATGCATATACATTTGCACACTGATGATTTTCTTTTAGGAAAACAAGCTTTTCTATGGTTTTAAAATAAAGATACAAGACCAATTTATCTACAAGAGACAAAAAAATTAACTTTCCATTTTGCCTCAACTTCATTCAATAATAATTTTAAATGACCAATCATCAAGCACTATGTAGGAAAAACAATACACTGACAAATGTAACATGAGCAAAACATTTTCCCAAGTTTGTTATGAGAGTTTTATAAATCTGTAGAAAAATAAAGCACTAATAATAATAATAATGATAATACCTATAATAAACATAATACCTCAATAGTGTATGCTTATGAAAACAAAATGTTTTTTTTAAGGTACCAGTCATTTGTCATGCATACTAAAATATTAGTTTTTTGGCCTTGATTATGTAGTCCTTGTCACAAGTTCTGTTACAGTCAGCCTTGATATTGATTTTATTTAACAACCAATCAAATATATTGCCAGTACACTTATAGTTTCATAAAGAGAGCCCGTTAAAGTCAATGAATACTAAAAGTGGGGTCAGAGCAACCCGCTGTATATGTGGACAAAACAATCTTCACATTTCTAGTAAACAAAGACAGAGGTTTGGATGCGTTTAAGAAGTATACTTGTAAACTTGAGTTTCAAAGGTATAGAAAACAAGTAAAGGTTAGTTTAAGCAATATTTGTCAACAATATTATATATTACATGTATTTATAATACTGTACAATCTATACTGTACAAGTTTGCTGCACATGAATCTACTTTTGCAGAAAAATGAATCTGTATAACCTACTCTACAGCATCCTCTGCTGTCTTGATAGATAGTTATAATACACCTATGGTTATATTTAGAATCAAATTTTAACAAACTGCATTCACTATATGCAGAGTAAGTTATACTTTATAATTTTCTATACTTTAGTTTTTAATAACTCCGCTACATAAACTATAATAAACAAATATTTAATAAAAAATAACAAATAATTCCTAAAGACAATTCTGAAAATCTGTATTAATGAAATATACATGATTTTTAATAATATACAGGATGAAAAACAGAAAACGTAAACTTTTGCATTGCCATACCATTATTTAATAATAACTTTCAAAAGCATTTTATTTTGTTGACAGTATCAATTCATGTTAAAGGTTGACAGTGAATATATGTTTATATGTTAAAACCTTTTAAATGTTGTTATTTGTCCAAGAAAGAATGGTTCACACACACAGCTACAAAAATCAGACTAATATTAAACAGTCTCTAAAACGGAGGACATTTCCTTGAATTGTCTGTAGAAGTTCTGTGGGACAAATACAACAGAAAAGAAATAGTACAGTAAATTTCAGCACTTCAGATGGTTTAAAATAAGCAAACTGCAAACTTTAATACCTGAAACTGTGGAACTGTCATCTCGAAAGATTTATATGACACCTCGCCTGACGTGTTGGCGATTTTCATGAGAACAGAAATGATTGGGGAGTTGAGGGATCGACAGGAATCTGAGCTTACAGCCATGCCAAGTTTCCACTGGATATCTACAAGCTAACAGTGAAGAATTTTTGATATCAACAACCAGATAGACAAAGTAAAGAAAAACAAGCTCTGAAAATCAAGAATCATGTGACACACCTGCCCGATACTAGCCATTGTCAGGAGATCCTGATGTGCCTGTAAAAGAGCACCGTTTTCTGCCCAAAGCTGCTGCACCAGTTGCAGGGTTGGTTTGGACCATTTACTGCTGCATTTTGACAATTTACTGACCAGAACGTCAGCACTGAGATTGCTCTTTGCGGCTAACCTGTTTTAATAAACATTTATCATACATTTATCAACAGGCAAACAGCAAAACCAACATGTTCCTAATTTTAGATATTTATTTTTTCATCCTCAGAAATAAAATACTGTACCTAAAATAGTATGACATCAGTCTTATAATATCTTGAACAGCTTTCTGATCAAGGTTTATCCCAGCTCTTTGATATTTCTGGTATTTGGGAAATAGAAGCATTACACTATTAGACCTAATAACAGGTACATGCACTTTCAGTTTATAAAGCATTTCCAGGAATGTGATTTTTATGCACATACATCAGAAGTTTCAATCAAATCTACTGCTCTGTTCTGATCCTGAAGATAAACCAGGATCGCCTGAAGCTGGAAAAATAAAAGATTAGCAGACCAATTAGGTTAGAGTGGTAGTCAAACTAACATTTCAATACAACATGTTAAAATGCACATTAATTAAAATACATGCATAAAAATGTCTCTATTTCTTTTTTTACAGACAATCATTTCCTTCGGCTTAGTCCCTTTATTTATCAGGGGTCGCCACAGCGGAATGAATCGCCAACTATTCTAGCATATGTTTTATACCAGGGGTGTCCAAACTCGGTCCAGGAGGCCCGGTG
This sequence comes from Danio aesculapii, assembly GCF_903798145.1. Taxonomy (NCBI): domain Eukaryota; kingdom Metazoa; phylum Chordata; class Actinopteri; order Cypriniformes; family Danionidae; genus Danio; species Danio aesculapii. The sequence continues at coordinate 31,664,152 of NC_079443.1, read as the reverse complement.
TCCTGCAGATTTTAGCTTCAACTTGCCTCAACACACCAGCATAAGCCTAGTATGAGCTTGATTGGCTAGCCCAGGTCTGTTAGATTCGGGCACCCCTGTTTTATACAGTGGATTAAGTACAGACATTTGATTCTCATTATTCATGACCACAAAATGCACAAACTTACAGTTTCTGCGATCATATCTGCAGGGAGTTTTTCGATTTGTTCAACCACATTATCTGCACCTGCAATAAAACATGCAAAATGTCACAATTGTTTAAATTATTATACTTAGTAATGCTAGTTATAAATGCTTTTTGTACTAGTGACATTTTTACTCTGTGTGGAAAAGTAAAGAAGCAATTAGTATCACGATGTAGGCATGGGACGGTTTAAGATTCTGAAGGTATAATAACCCTGGATAAAAATGTTATGGTTTCACGGTATCACAGTATTGTGGTTACTCCTATAAAATATGTTTGTTTTAATTGTCTGGGTAAAAGACAAAAACTTTTTCTCCTTTGAACACAATATATTTTATTTTGAGACACTTTTAAAATATCTTGGATCAGTAAACATGTCAGTCGAAATAATTCTATGGAATCATTGACTTCTGCTGTCTTCATTTGTTTCTAAAACACAGATTTCTTTACTATTTAAAACGGCATCTTTGGATATCTTTTCTGCTGTTGTCCTAAGAAAAAAACATAAAAATTTTTTTTACATGAACCATAGAAATGGTACAGCAGAAAATGTTGGCGGTTCTAAAACCTTGACTTTTCCAATCTGAATGAGTATACCTTGAAAACGGTTATTGTCCCATGCCTATTACGATGTATATGAGTTTATACAGTATATGGGCAAAGCAGATATTCATGCAAAAATTAATCATACTTATTCATATATCCTCATTATATAAATGATTTTAAAAACATTCTGCTCATAAAGAAGTGGAACCTAGTGGTTTAAATGATAGTGGCAAAAAAAAAACATTTAATAAATAAATACAATATATTTCTTCCTTAAAGTCTTTGAATAATTTGTTGTTGTGAATATGCCTGACAGGAATCTTCAGCATATTAATTATGTTACATATAGCTAAAAAAAAATAACAATAGCAACAATTAAAAAATAAATAAAATAATCAACATAGCACGGTATCAATCATAGTATAGAGAGGGAAATGTAATGTTGCTTTTTTATAGTATTTTTTCATTCTTGAAACCCCTTTTCATTTGTCTACAAACCATGAATGTATAATTGCTTCAGTAGGTAGTGCTGTCGCCTCACAGCAAGAAGGTCGTGGATTCGAGCCTCGACTGGGTCAGTTGGCGTTTCTGTGTTGAGTTTGCATGTTCTCCCGGCGCTCGCGTGCTCCGGTTCCCCCACAAGTCCAAAGACATGCGGGACAGGTGAGCTAAATTGTAAGCTAAATTGTCCGTAGTGAATGAGTGTGAATGGATGTTTGCCAGTGATGGGTTGCAGTTGGAAGGGCATCCGCCGCGTAAAAACGTGCTGGATAAGTTGGCGGTTCATTCCGCTGTGGCGACCCCGGGGGTCTTATAAAGGGACTAACGTTAAGCCGACAAGAAAATGAATAAATGAGTTGACTATACTATCCTAACTAAAGAATTCCATTGAAATAACACTGTTAGCCTCTTTCCCAGTTTAATAATGTAAATTTGCTTTAAAACGGTCTGTATTGTATAAAGCGCTGAATGAAGGAGTTGCCTGCAGGAAATCACATGCCGTTTAAAAAGAGAGAAAGCAGAAATAAATTCTCCTCACCAGTTGACAGCTCCAGATCTAACATTTTCGTCAGCCACCAGAATATTTACAATAAGACAACTAAATTAATAAATGCATAAACATGTATTAAAGAGATATTGAAGAGTCGAGTTTTTTTCAGATGTTTCACAGCATCGATCACGAGGCTGAATCCAGCTTCTTATTCGCAGCTTCTTATTGACGCTATGCGGTCCACCTTAAAAACCGCGACGCTTCCGTTTTTCAGCTTCTTATTCGCGCTCAACTTAGGGACCGTGTTTATTTGTGTTCCTTTTTGAAAAACGAAAAATGCTAAATGAAACTGATATAAGACAGAAAACGGGCTGAAAGCA